>NW_015558630.1:461825-478194 GCF_001515605.1 Sinocyclocheilus anshuiensis
GACCCTTGCTGTCTATGGGAGGGTCAGAGAGCTCTCAGATTTCATCAAAAATATCTTAAATTGTGTTCCGAAGGTGAACGAAGGTCTTACGGGTTTCGAACAACATGAGGGTGAGTAATTAATGACTAATTATATAATTTATAAAATAAATATTCCAGAATTGGTAACGGGGTTGCAGGTCTATATTAATTTATCACAGTAGAGTTATTCTCAGGGTGCGAACTACGGGGGAGCTAGGGGGAGCTCGGCTCCCCTTAATAAGACATGGGCTCCCCTGAAAACGTGATTTGTGAAATTTTGGGGGGTCTCAAAAAATATTGACAATGTGTTATTTTGACATGCAATTTCAGTTTTGTGTAATGTGATCATCGTGGATTATTATGTGTAAAATTGCAAAAATATCATTCATTCATGCATGACGGTGATTTAAACCTAATTCACTTCAATAAAGATAACTATACATGCTGTTCTTGTCATGAGCATCAAGGTGTGGGGGCGCTGCGGTGCAAATTCCACTCATGTTTAGTACATGTTAACTAAAAGATTCGTAGAAAAATATAAACATTTGACTCTGTGGTCGATTCTGTGTTAAGGTAAGGCATGTTATTTGCAATTATGTGTTGTGGCTGGGGTGTTATAGGTCTGCGTGACTCTCGATGTGGAATTATGGTATTCTTCTGTAGCTTGACGACGAGTAACTTTACGTTAACCGTTGTTGATGTGAACTCAAAGACAGCCTGATGCTTTGTTTATAGACTATAAATAAACAAAGCATCAGGTTTGTTGACCGCCCCCTTATAAAAAAAAAAATCAAGTGGGCTCCCCCAAAGTCCACGGTATAGTTCGAACACTGGTTATTCTAATAAATAAGCTTATGTGACACCAAAATTTTAGATACCAGTTAAATTTTACAATTCTCCATTCCAATTTCAATACCACAGCAAAAACTAGCCGAACAGATATAAAGTTCAAAGATTATTAAAGACAAGTGAACAGTCAGCAAATAAGAACAAATGAACAAATTACAAGCAGTAGCACAAATAAATAAATAGAACAATGATACAAATTAAAGATGCTTTAGATTTTTAGATTTGTAGGTGTTCAAGTAGAAATTGAATACTTAAATGTAAAATAACATTGCATATTCTTCACTGTATAAATTGCATATATAGATAAATCATTGTTAAAGGGTTAGTTCAGTCAAAAATGAAAATTAGGCTGCGTTTCATGAGGCGCACCGGTGCATGCGCAACGCTGACCCCATACGTCATCCCCCCGGAACTGCTTCTGTGTACAATTGTTGGCGCAAGCTAGATTCAAGTGATTATTACGTTTTGGATATGGATATTTTTCTTACAAAAACGCATCGATTCGCTACAGGAGGCCTTTGTTCACCCCCCGGAGCCGTGTGAGACACTTTATTTATGGGCTAATTTTCCTTTTTGGGTGAACTAACCCTTTAAGCTTAATTAACATTAAGGACACCGACAGCAGCTGGTAAAATAGGCACGGTCACTTTAAACACAATTTATGGGTCTAATATATTGTACTGTCTGTTCAAGCGCAAGAAGACGCAGAAAGAACACAAGTATGGGGCTTGTGTGTTGCTTGAGACACGGCTCTATATGTGTGCGCTGTGCACACAGAACACACTGAATGGAGTTGTTATTTGTGTCTTCTTGTGCTTTAATGTGTTAAAATCGCTTAAATGTTCAAATTGGCAAGGTGTATTTGTCTGTTAAAGGGATAGTTCACCCAAAAATGAAAATTTTATGTTTATCTGCTTACCCCCAGGGCATCCAAGAAGTGACGTATACGCGCGAGGGATCACTTCCGGCGCTTGCGTAAACTACGCCAGAGCACGTACACACCTCACGCATCGGATGCCGTGTGCACGCCTAAAGACAGTTGGACATAGTGGCGTATTAGAGGTAAAATATGATATAAATACTGTTCGGTTTCTCGCACAAACTGATCGTTTCGTGTCTTAGGACATCAATGTGTCGTCACGAGCCGCAGAGTTTAATTTGGATTTGTCTGTGCATGTTTTTTTTACTCTCATAGATTTTGTTACCATTGCCATGCATTATACGACTGATAGACTGCAACGGTTGGAGTTAAAAATCATCATATGTGTTCTACTGAAGAAACAAAGTCACCTACATCTTGGATGCCCTGGGGGTAAGCAGATAAACATCAAATTTTCATTTTTGGGTGAACTATCCCTTTAAAGTGCAAGAAGAGGCGAAAGAGATACTCGGTTCGGGGCGAGTGATGAATGGAGTTCTTTTTCGCTCTTTGTGTGCTTTTCACGTCTTCTAATGCTTTTAAATCAATTGAATGTTTAAATTGGCAAAGCTTTAAAAACACGTGCAAATGATAAACTTTCGTGAGGACACAGCAGTGACCCTATCGGGCCAGTGACAAATCCTCTACTATCCCGAGCGTCTTTTACGCTGACCCCGGGCAGTCCTTATTGTCGAGCCCTGCATGTAAAAATAATTAAATAATAGTTAAATAATTATTTTTCCAAATATTTTTTATTTAATTATGGGTGGAAATAATGTGGTAATGCAGTTTCTGGTAATAATGTGGTAATGAAGTTTTTGGTAATTAAAATAAATAATTGAATATGAAGATTATGGTAAAATTACATTGTATGAATTTGTTTGTTTGATCCAGGCACAGGCCCAAATTACCAGTTTTAATGGGGGACATTTAATGTGTTTAAGACTAGTTACTTTTCATGCTAGGTTAATTTTAATTTTCTAGATAGTAGTTTATCACCAATATCTAATAGTCTCAAGATAAAAAGCATTTGGGATTTGTGCCTCTAGTGCTTTAAAAAAGTAATGAGACACCAAAATGTAACATATTCAAGGAAAGTATCACAACATAACACATTCCCTTGTTGATGATGGCAGCATGCTTTGTTAGATTTGTCAATTTCGTAATGATATTACATTGTGTCTGAGGACTCAATCAGCCTTTTCATTGATTCAGCTCTGAGAATGACAGAACTGTGTGATTTCAGAAAGCCTCCCAAAGGTCCTTGTACAGCTGTATTTCCTTCTTGGCATCATCAGCTTGATTGTCAAGTAAACATTACCGAGTTGTCAACCAAAATCAGAGTCATTGATAAGAATGCATCACAACAATGAATGCAATCAATCAAGGGCCCAAGAAATCCCCAGTATCATTAAAAACATGAGAGAAAACAGAGATGTATCATGTGCAATCAGTTTGATGAATAGAGCTGCACCGCACTGATAGAATCCCACGGGATTGGTCCTATATGACGTTAACAGATTACTTTATATTTTTCTACTTCTGAGAAGAGATAAAGATGCACTAAACTTTTTTTTTATGGGGCTGCAAAACAAATAAGATAAGAAAAGATAAACCAGAACCTACCAACTCAAAATGATGAATGCTGTTCAGATTAGCTCTTTAAAATACCTGAGACTATTTCAGCGAGTGGGATTTAAATGACATATTTTCTTAATGAATACTCACCAAACAATGAACATAAACGGTTTGCCAGATTTATACGCCTTTGCAGTAATTTATTCCTTTGAGTTTTTCTTTTGTTAATTCCTAGAAAATCACTGTAACTGCAGATAGCACACTTGAGAGATAATAGATGCAAATGAATCATCTTCAGCATCATTTTTCTGAAAATTGTACGTTTTCTGCCCAGAAATGATCCTAGAACATTATCAACTTAAGTGTTCATCAACGGTTCAGTTGTTCCTGTTCCTGTGGTCAGCTGGTAGAAAATGATGCTAGCGACGTCAGTGTTTGATTAAAAGCATCTTATACAAAGCAAATAACTGAAATGCAAATCCCACAACATTTTCTGTATATTATTTCATATTTAGATGATGTTATTTGTGGAATCTGAGAAGTTTTTCTTTGAGTGTCTAGACCAGCTATTTTTAGGACGCAGGAATGCAGTGGAACTATTAGAACGTTCAAGACAGCTCCAATTTGCCAATTTGCCCACTTAACATAGACAAAGTATAACAACGTCATATCAACTTCTATCGCCAAGGGCGAACTGCAAAAGAGTACAATTATTTTGGAGTGGTTGTCAATCAAAGAATACGAGCGTCATGTTGAAACTTAATTGAAAAGTCTTATGATATTTATGTAGGGTGCCATTGCCAAAGGGCATTAGCAGCATCTTAAAGAAGCCAACAAATTAAAAACAGTTCCCCAATTAAGGAAAATAGTATCTGTTATGCTTGCCACAGCTCAGGCTTACTTTTGCTATTTAACAAGTTGTTAAAAGCATGTTTTCCAACATGAGAGTAAATAGCTGGACTGCACTGTGGTCAAACATTAAATCCTCTTTCTCATGGTCATATTAAGTCCATACACATGGGTTTCTGGACACTCTGACCAAATCAACCATTGTACATTTATACAGGAAAGTGACCATGTTGAGGGTTAATGACCATGCTTAGTGCTTTAGAAACTGAGAGACCGTGAGAGCTTGAGATCAGGGCAACAGCATGTGCACTAAAGCCGGCTCCAGACGGAAGGCTAACATTGGTTGACTTACGCTTTGCACTAAACAGGCTGCCAGCAGCAGGCATTAGACAGCTACTCACTGTGATTCACCACAGCAAACTTCATCTGAATACATTACCAGCTGATTATTTCATCACTACTCAATAAACAGATGGGGTTACAGTATATTTGGACTCTACATGCCCATATAGGGTGACTACTGACTCATCAGACTGACTAATAAATCCCTATTGTACATACGTTTCAATACGTAAATGTTTTAAAATATAAAAATCCAGCATAAAATACACCTAAAAAAAATTTTTTCCAAAAGGGGGTTTTGCAGTGATGATAGAGAATAACCATTTTAGATTTCCAAAACAATCTTTCAGTGAAACGCTTCTTAAAATAACCACTTTTTTGTAGTGTGAAGTACGTCTTATTCTACTACGAAGAACCTTCTGTGCAATGTTAAAGTTCTTCACAGAACCATAAATGTCAATAAAGACAATGTCAGTGGTTGCTATTGTATTCTGGGTGGTTGCTTGGTTTCTTACACAAAATAACCCTCTTCTGAGTCTGATATTTTGGTCTTTAGATCTCTCTCAAGCTCCTTCTTCAGTGTAAGTCAATGGGATTTGCTCATCTGTTTTGTCATCAACCGGTGAAAATCATAATTCTGAATTCGTAGAAAAGTCATAACACACCTCTCCTCAATAAGCTGCATGAGTCGAGCCCGCAAACAGCGCAAGCTGAATTATAAGCCAAAGTTTAATACTTGCGGTTAGGGGTTTTGTGAAAATATTGATGCTTGCTTTAGTAAATACTGTTAAATAAAAGGGGAATTTGTCACATTGATAGGTCATTTATTGATTAAATTGCAGAAAATGACATGATCTGTTACTTATAACGAAACTGTGTACTGATGTTGTCAAACTAAAGATTTATGAAATTACCTTTCGGCAGTAAGGTACTCATATAATTAATCATACAACCAACGTCACAGCAGACTGTTGTCAACAGATGATACATCATGGAAGGTAGCCATACTCATTGCCGAACAAAATCTCCTTGAAAATGAATCACCATTGTGCAACAAAACCACACACTTATTTAGTCAGAGAGAGTTTCTGTCAAGTAAACGTGACTCTGCCTGTATGATGTTCAGTGTTGTGCCTGTAGGAGCCAAAACAGATGCTGCCAGACATGTGAGGAGAACTTGAGGTTTGGTTAGATGTTTTTGAGACCATTTATGATCTTTTATGTATTTTCTGCAGATAAAGTTGTAGTTGAATTCATTCTTTAGAATTTTAGTGTTTAATTTCGTATTCATATATTTACAAATTTTGACTTGTTCAAATATTTACATAGCTTTAGATCTTAATATTTAGCATTACATTTTTTTTAATGCATCTTGTAGATTCTGCAATGCTGTGTAAACTTATAAACACTGTAGATGGAGTAAATTAATGCATTCATTTGACGATCAACCCATGAAAAATCCCTTTCATTATTTCAGTCATTTTAGCTGCTAATTAAATAGTCGTTAGGAGTTGCAGCTCATTTATGATTACCCTGAGGAAGAATGACAGAGGGACTTTGCTGGCTCCACGCTATATTTAAAGAAAACGGTAATAACTAAGCCAGTTATTTTCTAGTTTAGTACACAGTGAAGCAAACTAAAATATATAAACAAATATAATCATTGCTTGAGTTCATTTGATGATTTTGATTTACATTTAATAATGCTGCGACTATAAGAAAACACTTTGCCAAGCTCTGCGATGCTGTAATTATAACAGTAAACGAGCAATTCTATTTTTTATGTGTGTTTCCCCATAATCCAGTGTGAAAGGATGCGGAAACACTGGGGTTTGGAACATTGTGAAGATAAGTAGCTTATCTCTCTTTCTGCAGGTGTTTGAGACCGCAATCCAATCAGGGAATTTCAGAAGGAATTCATTGACTCTTGAACTCTTGTAGATCCAGTATGTTCATGAAAAAATTGAAAGGCATTTAATCTTTTTTGGATCCTCTAATATGGCAAACTACTGGCAGGTGGTCACTTCAGTGTGATCAAAGATGATATAATTCATGATAATATAATTAATATAAGAGGTATTTGCAAAAAGAATTGGAAAAAGAAAAGAGTTGGAGTATGTGTGGCTATATTGTAAATTGAATGGTATCTACATAATCAATACTGTGCAGTGTACATTTTACTCTGCCTACAATTTTCTTTATAAATTATTAGATGACCTTGTCACATGGCATGTTTTATTCAGCGAGTGGTAGTTATTATCTCAGAAACAGCTATGTTCATTTTGCATTTTAATCTAATTTAAAAGAAAAGAAAAACACCCCCCCATTATATTTATATATAAATAGTATATATTTTATATTTATATATCATATTTTAATGTATTTTGTTCTAAATATCATATTTCATCATATTATTGATGTTTAACCAGTGACTGATGTTTTATATTATTATTAAAAAAGCAGAACTCTTTAAAGCATGAAATGGATTGTTTTTTCCGTCTCTGCTGCTTTGATGTTTTTATGGCATGTCAAAATGTTTTCCTGCAGCTCCAAAGTGATTAATCACAAGGCTTTTACAGCCCAGTTGATTGGCTTAAAAAAGGTCAGTATCAATAAACAAGCACCCATGAACATGCATAATATTAATAGCAGAAATGGTAAAAGTAGTGTGCTGTTCAATATGATATTAAGATTTGCACTTTCATAATGTCTTTGTCTGTTATAAAGAATACTCAGAAGCTTTGGTGTTTCACATACCTGCCATTTAAACCCTAATCCTTAAAGAACAGAAGAGCAGGATGTATATAAACCGAGTGTATTAGTTTTATTATTATAATAAATCACAAGTATGGAAGGAATGACATCAGCACTCTTTAAGCATTCTTTTGAGCCACAGAGATTTACAAAGCAGTGTGTAATATGAAAATCCCAGAAGAGTTTGTTTTTTTTGACTGTGAAGGACCAGGAACTGTGTGTGTGTGTGCTTATGTTGGTAGGCCAACTGTGAAATTTTCTCTGTACGTTCTTGATAAGTCCACTTTAAGACGCCTGTCTTTCTCATTTAAGTTGATACAAGGAAATCCTCCGTGTTGGATATGAGGTCCTTGGGTGTTATCAGGCCAGAAAGCTGAGAGCAATTTGGGTGTGATTTCTAAAACCGCAATCTCTGTAAGTGCAATGGAGCGAGGAATTACGGAAGCATAGCTCATCCATATGCATGGTGCGTGGACATTAAAAATGATTAAATAATGAACTGCTCCGAGACGATTCTTCAAAAAGAACCAATGAACATTAGAGTCCTCAAATTGGACAATAACAATGATAAGAATGCTGGTAATTGTGTTTAGAGAACTTGCGTTTAGTTCTATACGAGTCGTGGCTTGGCGTAATGAAATTGCGTCATTCGGACAATGTCGCTATTTAAAAAGTATTTTTGTGGAACTGAAGCTAACCTTTTGAACGGGAAGCTTCACCAGTGTCGGACCTCAGATCAGACCCAACATCGCAGTTCTGTAACGTAGCTGAAAAGGTACACTGATGCCACATCTGGCGGGGACACGGTGCGGCCGGGTGGTCGACTCTGAGGTGTTTAGAGAAAAGAGGCAGTGTTTCTTTTTCAGTTGAACCGTGCTGCAAAGAAAAGGGCAACCCTCTCAGCAGAAACCGCACTACAGATGCCATTCATTTAAGAGCTGCTCGAGTGTGTCATCTCATTCCAATAAAAAAGCCCAAAGGTTACTGTCCCAGCCCCCTCCTGTCCCTCTAACACACTCCCCATCTATTTTTTTTTTCACAACCACCCTCCGTCCATTAAGTTAATGGACCCATCGTGATGTAAAACACATTTCCAGTTCTCCAGTGTTGACAGATATTCTGGGAGACGATTGAAGTGTTTGATTGTGCATCTAAAGTGTACAACTCAATACTTTCGCACTCACAGACCCCTTTCAGCGCTCCACTTCTCCTAAAGTAAAGTTCTTAACAAGATAAGCCAGTAAAGAATAATGGAGGAAATCACAGCAGGCTTAGATGGGGATTCCCTCCTTAAAAAGAAAAAAGCCTTTTTGAACACGACTTCTTAATCAATTCGTTCCACCACTGATACAGTATCTATAAAGGAAAAACCTTTCAGGATTGTGTCATAATTATTTATATACTGTAATATATATATATATATATATATATACACACATACTCGCTTAAAAGGCAGATTCCCTATTAACAACACTGCAGCATCAGAGACAGAAGAAATCAGTGGTTCATGTGGGAATGAATTCAGATGAGAGTAAAAGCTTCATTAGACTCGGGCATAATTGATAATTACTCTGTGTATGCGTAAATACATCTCGCGGGCCAGCGTGGCTATAATTTATCTGCCTTCCCATAATGCCTCCCAGAGGAACTATTCAAGTTTTTGAAGAAAAAAGACACAAAAGTGATTTCAAAGAGATCATGAAACCAAAAATTAACCATGTCTAATTACTTAACCCTAAAATGCATGCGTCAAGCTGACCTGATTTGTTTTTAGTAATATTTTTTCAATTAAATAATTTTTTTATTTGATATTTCACATATTATTCACAAATCTTGTAGTCCTCAGTGATGTCATTTGTTGGTAAAAGGTTTAGAATTGTTTTTATTTTCTAACACTTTTTTTTCATATTTTTTGACAGTTTAAATTATTTTTATTTATTTTACAAATGTTATTTGTATAAAGGTTAGTGTATTTACTATTTATTTATTTATTTTTTCTGTTTAAAAAAAAAAAAAAAATCTGTTAAAATGTTTTAATGTTGTGTGTACCCCAGTGTTCTTCAAAATATCGTGTTCAGTTGAAAAAAAGTCAGTCGTGCTGTTTTGGAATGGCGTTGAGGGTTTGTAAATGATGGTAAAAATGTTCATCTTTGGGTGAACTATCCCTTTAAGACATTCCATATTTGAATGGCTCTGAACACCATTGGCTTGTGAACCTGAGAGATGAATACACATTGATCCTTCATCACCATTATCTTCTCAATGAGTGCTGCAGACGTATTGAATAGATATTGAAGACTATCTTGGTTTTATTGAAAATCATATTTCAGGTGTATAATAGTTTATGGCTTTTATCCTCAGGAGCTGTATGTCATATTGTTTGTGAGATGTGGTGCCACGAAGGCAGTAATGGAAGCATAATTGGCTATTGAAAACCAAGAAATAATGAGATGAGAAATAACAATGGGAAATTAACCCCTGCATGCATCTTGCCTATCAACAGCTCAAGAAAAATGGTCTTTGGATACTGAAAGGATTTGGGTAGAGGAGACAAGCTAGGTTTGAAGTTATTAAATATGACCTAGATTCTAGAATATGAAGACGAGTGTTACTTTGACTTTACAGTTGAAACATGCTATGCAACTGCAATGATCAGAGAAGCCTGTGATATGTTCTGTGATGAAATTGAACAAAAAGCTTTGTTTTAACTTGTTCCTCTTGACTGAATCCTCCATTTGATATGTACCGTGGGTCTTTCTCTCGCTGAGGCAATCATCAGCTCGCTGAACCGAACGGACGCACCAGTTCTCTTTCCGTCCTGGCCGGGAGACACGGACGTCTTCGGATGACAGTGCTGTGTTTGATGCTTGTCCTGACCGCACTGACGTGTTGATAGGCTTTCTAAAGATAGAAAGCACCCTCATGATAAATGCTCCCAATCGACTGAACTCTGCAGCTGACGGACCTTAATGCATTTTCCTGCATTTTACTGTTCTACTGCTGCATTGCAGAGGCTAAAAGACGAGGGCTGCGAGGTGAATAAGTCCAACGAACAAACAAGCACTCTGTGATGCGCGAGAGAACAAATGGGTTTCAGATAATCAACTGAAGCTGAAATCAACATCAGTTTCTGCCAGAAACCAGCAGCTTGATTAAAGGAGTGGTGATGATGACTATTGATTAATTAAACAACAAGTGAATTAAACAAGTGCATTAAAGGAATAATTCACCCACGCAGCCAAGATGTAGATGAGTTTCTTCATTAAAACCGATTTGGAGAAATGAAGCATTACATCACTTGCTCACCAATGGATCCTCTGCAGTGAATGGGTGCCGTCAGAATGAGAGTCCAAACAGCTGATAAAGTCATCCAAGGAGAAACATCCATCGTTAACTCATTTTTTTAAACGGTTGATTCTGACCAAAATATGAGTCCATAATCCGTAATAAAAGTCAATCCTCTATTGTCCTCTCACATCACTGACGTATCTGTTTAGACAGTGCTTCTTCTTAGCATATTTCTCTCCTGATTCAGATTTTTCACTGGAGAAAGCAGTATTATGGATAGAGGACTCCATATTTTGGCCAGAAGCAATGATTTGAAGTTAAAAACATCTTAATGATGCATTAGTTTATTACAAACACAGCTTTTCACTTCAGAAGTTGTTAACTGATGACTGGAGTCGTGTGGATTACTGTGGATTATTGTGATATTTTTATCGGCTGTTTGAACTCTCATTCTGACGGCACCCATTCACTGCAGAGGATCCATTGGTGAGCAAGTGATGCAATGCCAAATTTCTCCAAATCTGTTCCAATAAAGAAACAAACTCCTTTAGATGGATGGCCTATGGGTGTGTACAATTTCAGCAAATTTAGATTTAGAACTAGTCCTTTAATGAACTTTTCTTTTTTTAGACATTCCACATATCAGGAAATGCCATTAAAGAGACAGTTCACCCAAAAATGAAAAATATTGACTCTCATGTCATTCTAAAATCTATTCATCCTGTCATTTATTTCAATGAAACACAAATCATTGAGAGAAAAAAAGATTTTCAGTACAAAGATGGGTCATATTGAACATGCACAAGCTCAAGCTCCACAAGGGAAAAAACACATCAAAAATAATAATTATAAAAAAAAACATACAAACAATCCATACACCAAAAAAAAAAAAAAAAGTGTGAACTTTGGGGGAAGCAAATAATTATGTTTACATTTATTTCAACTGCGTTTAAGTGAATCAATCATGCATTTCTGTTTCTGCTTACTATGTCTGCACAAGGAATTCCTCTCAGAAACTTGCAAAAAATGTAATGAGACTATTCAGATAAAATTCATGTGAGTGGCTGACCTGTGATCTGAGAGGCAGTCTATTAACTGGCTTACTAAACACGGTAATGATGGACAGCTGGCGAGGGTCAGGGTGCTGCCTCCAAATTTAGATGGAGCAAATAGAAAACAATATAAAAATAACATGCTCATCAGTGTAATATTTTTTTTTTCTGTTCCAAAAACTGGACAATTTAAAAATATTTTCAATAATATATTTTTATTGAATTTGATTAAACAAAATTCAATAAAAATAAATTATAAAAGGATCTTCTGATTAAAAGTATGCAAATATAAAGGCAGCTAAATGTGCAAAATGCCCCCTGGTGGACTATAGTGATAAGGGGCAATAATATGGCAAAATACTTTATACTTTTATACTATATATAAATACTATTTAAAAAAATTAAGGCAACGTTAAATATATATATATATATATATAATGTATGTATATATATATATATATATATGTATGTATATATATATATATATATATGAAATTACCTCAGATTTGATGGTTTGTCATTTCAGGTGAAGACCTCATTAATCAAGATTGCCTTTGGAGTGCATAGTGTCAAACAGTGTTTAGACGAGTGCTGTAATAGTGTTAATTGCTTTTTAGTGTTTAGGTAAAGAAATAAATCGAATAAAATCAGGGGCATATTGAACCTCGGGGTTGTTGTACCTACTTACTAGGAAGTAAGTATTTGATCAGACATTCAGATGTTCAAAGCTAAGATATCAAAACTCGGATATCAACTTTTGTTTTGTAAGTGGATAGGAATATATTTAACTGTTGTTAACCATAGTGACTTCACGGGAGTTGTAAAAGCAAGGACCTGTCTGTGTGTGGTGAAGTAGACTGTCATTGAGGTGCTGGGGAGAGACGGGAGCTAATTGAGGTCAAAAACGTTCTGCTGGCGACACAGATGGCAGCCGTCTTGGGCCTGTGAGACTCAAACATCATAGCGATTATGGCCTTGAAATATACTTCTCTAAAAGATTCTACCTCAAGGACTAGCATTTTTCAAATGTCGTTCTGAATTAAATTTTATTTATAAATATTTTATTTAGTAGCTTTCCCAACAAAACACAGAGCATCCATCAGATTGGTCAAAAAAGGGGCTCCACCTTGCAAATATATATATAATATTTTCTAATATTTTCTATCGCTTAACCTTGAACCTAACCCTCACCCAAATGTTTCTGAATTTTTTGATCTTCATTAAGATATTATTTAGCATGTTTATTAAGCTTTTTTCCTTATGGTGACTGGTTTCCACAATGTAGGTGATTTCAAGTTTAACTATCCTTCTGGGGACATAAAGTCTCTACAATGTTGGGAACTTTTGTTGGATTTAATTAAGTTCTGGGGACAGTAGTAAACACACACAGGTGCACATCTCTCTTTTTGAAAAAGTAGTTTCTTAGATCCTCACCAATGAATGTGTTTTTGTCATTTAACTTTCAGGTGTGCATACATTTGAATCCCAAAATAAATGTGACTTTTACAAGTGGTCTCTGCGTGACAGTGAAGGTTCAGTCACAGGCTCATAGACGTCACTGAACAGATCACAGCATATTCTCTCCTGCTGTGCGGCTCTCACTGTGCATGACTGCCAAGTGCCGTGGAGTTTGAACTCTAACGTGAGTTTCCTTTTATTTCATACTCAAATAAACATTTGCAATTTTGGAGTGGACCATCCTTGGGCCATTCAAAATATAGATGTAGTTAGAGTCCTTAATCGGAACAGATTTGGAGAAATTTAGCATTATATTACTCCAATGAAAACTCAGCAGTGAATGGGTGCCGTCAGAATGAGAGTCCAAACATCTGATAAAAACATCACAATAATCCACACAACTCCAGTCCATCAGTTAATGTCTTGTTTAAAGCAAAAAGCTGTGTGTTTGTAAGAAACAAATTCACCATTAAGGCATTTTACATTTCTGGCCAAAATATCAGTCCATAATCCATAATAACACTTCCTCCAGTGAAAAAGCTATCCCGTTTCGTCTCGCATCAAAATCCATCGACATATTTGTTTAGAACGGTTTCTGACATTGCTTATACTTGATCGTATTTCTCCACTGATTCAGACGAGACAACATTTTCACTGGATTAAGCAAGATTATGGATAGAAGACAATGGTTTTGAAGTTAAAAACATCTTAATGATGGATTTGTGTATTACAAACACCCAGCTTTTTGCTTCTCAAGACATTACCTGATGGACTGGACACTGGAGTCGTGTGGATTACTTGTGGACTATTGTGATGTATTTATGAGCTGTTTGAAATCTCATTCTGACGGTACCCATTCACTGCAGAGGATCCATTGGTGAGCAAGTGATGTAATGCTAAATTACTTCAAATCTGTTCCGATGAAGAAACAGCCATCTACTTCTTGGATGGCCAGAAATTTTCAGCAAATTTAGATTTTTGGGTGAACTATTCCTTTATTATTATCTTGTTACTATCCTTTCTCTCCAGTGGGCCAGCAGGAGCCGAAAGATGCAGACAGATCCAAAGGTTCCAGTCCCTCTCTGTGACGCACATGATGGGAGTCAAATCAATGAGATGAGGCCGAATCAATGAGATGTCAGTATTGTTTTATCATTGCCTGTTGCAGCTTGATGATGATCTCACAGCTGCAGGTAGAGGACATCTGGCTATTTTCCTATCACTCATTACTCTCAGAATATTTGAATATGTTTTAGCCAAAGTAATGAGTGTTTGCTGTTCCTTTCTGGCTTTTTAAGTATAAATGCAATAGGTTTTAAACAACCTTTGTTAACTATCATTCACATGCCTCTCACACTCTTTGGCTTCCTCACTGCTACAAGTGAGATTGATGGGGTGTACAAACTGGCAAACGCTTAATGGGATTTCTTTATCACTGCAGTGATTCACAAAAAAAGGCAGTTTGAGGTTTGAACTTGGCTGATAGAGAGAGCTGCTCTATTGCTCCGTGCACCTGGTCAAGGGGAGATATTTCTGATAAACTGCTGAATGAAAGGTGGTGCGTTGGCTTTGTTCAATGTCCAAGAGAAAAGTGAATTTCCAAGAGTTACTCTCAACAGACATGCTGCAATTATGGGGTTTGATACCACATCTGCTTTTGGGTAATTCTCAGGAATTACCAAAAAGCCATTTGTGCTTTGTGTCCCCATGACTTGCAATTAAATAATTAAGAGGACACTGAACTTGGGCAATAGATTGTAATGCAGAAATTAATCCTTTTTTTATTTGTTTTTGCATTTTAATTTCAGATTTTTCTAACATTACCTTTTTGACCACATGGTTGAAACAGAAGTCCATTATTGGGTATTTTTCACTGATCTTCAACCTTAAAACGTTTAGAATGTTTGGCAAAAAACTTTAAAAAATAAATGTCAAATGGAATGGTACTGATAGAATTCACTCAGATATCAGTTTCAAATAATATGAATTCCAAACTTACTGTATAGGTTCGAACATTTGTGGGAATAGTGCATTTATTAAAAACAATTCTAGTAAATATGATCTTTATTTGGCATTGGAATGACAACTAGCTGTTGTCTGTATAGTAAACCAACTCTTATAATAAGGCAAATATCAAATCACACCGTAACCTCTCCATCACCTCTTTCAATATCTCCAGAATAAGAAAAGGACCCAGAGGGCTACTCGCTGATTTTAGTAGAGCTTACATCACCCACCATCTAATTTGAGTCATTTTGCGTATGGTAAAGCCCCAGATGAGATTCTTTGTCATAGGCAATGACCCCTTCCCATAAACACGCTCAATTCATTTGACTTGACAGAGTCCTGCATAATGTGAAACAATATTCTGCCACAGGACTCATTAGAAAGGACCATAAAAACACAGAAATACACCTGCACCACTGAGAGCTCCATATGTACAGCATCACTAATGCAGCGGCTGTTTTCTAAAAAAACAAAACAAAAAAAAACCTCAGTTGCTATTCAATAATGAAATACTGTTGGATGATGTGATCAACACACTAAGTTAATGTATACAATGTATTGAATTGCATTTGTAAAACTGCACATGCATAAAAGGCAAATGGGTCAACCAAAGAAATGTCTGGGCTATATTACACTACAAAATCAATCAATCAATCAATAAATAGATTATTTTGCAGTAACAGTATTTTTATAATTATTTTTAAATTATTTTCAACATTATGTTCAACTGTCTTTGCTGTAAAGTAAAATAAAAAAAAATTCTTTATTTATTTATTTTGAATTTGTGATGATATGATCCAGACATTTCTTGATGTTTTCTGTGAGATTCACCCAAATTGCTAATCATGGCTCAACTAGTAATCTATATATACACTATTAGAACGTGTTTACACTTGGCAGGTTTGGTTTGATTAAAACCAACTGCTGTTCATTTGAATAAGTGTGAACACTGCCGTCCTTGTTGTGCACCAAACAAGTGAACTGAGAACCCATGAAGAGGTTAATCTCGGTCCGTTTCCAAACTCTGGTGCGGTTTGACTGAAATATGAACACCGCTCATAAAAGCTGTCCAATAAGGTTGTGACTGTATCCTTATGCCTTTTGCTTTGTATCTTTGGTTACAGTATTAAAAATGACTAAATGTATTATTTACTTTTTGATCCAGACCAAGAGAACTGAACTACAAATGTAAAACACCCTTAAAAATATAGCTTCCAAAAGGGTGTTCTTCACAGCAATGTCATAGAAGAGCC
>NW_015558630.1:478504-486720 GCF_001515605.1 Sinocyclocheilus anshuiensis
CGCACACACACACACACACACACACACGCACACACACAAACACACACACATATGCACGCACACACGCACGCACACACACACACATATACATACATACATATATAGTAACACATTAGGGACTCATTTTCACTATTAACTAGTTGCTTATTAGCATGCATATTGCCTGTTTATTAGTTTATTAACACATAATGCCTTATTCTGCATTACAATATTTTAGATCTTTTACAACTATCCTCCTAACTATTAATAATCAGCAAATTGGGAATTTATTGAGGCACAAGTAATAGTTAATAGTTAGTCAATAGTGATTATTGGTCCCCAAACTAAAGTGTGACCATATATAGCCTACATCTTAGTGATCGCCCTGACATTGACGTCTCTTTTGTTTTTTTTTAGGTTATAATTTGACCAGACAAAATAATGGGGAGAAAAAACTTTAGAGAAGACAAAGCTGAGAAATGAAAACCAACATCGTTCTGAGCGAGAGAAGATGGTTGCTCACCTCCGATTTTCCGGAAACTAATTTTCAATCTACTAATCC
Organism: Sinocyclocheilus anshuiensis; assembly: GCF_001515605.1. Taxonomy (NCBI): domain Eukaryota; kingdom Metazoa; phylum Chordata; class Actinopteri; order Cypriniformes; family Cyprinidae; genus Sinocyclocheilus; species Sinocyclocheilus anshuiensis. The sequence goes on from NW_015558630.1 coordinate 479,046, forward strand.
TGCTCTCGCACAGTATGAGTCATCTAATACACGGAGCAGCGCAGCTCCAACTGCATTCTCTACAGGGCAAGAAGGGCAGCAGACCGCATTTAATTTTGAATTTCTTGCTGAAAAACTGCTGATGTATATTTCCACCTCCTTACCCCTGCTTTCACCTTCTCAGGTTTATGATTCATAATTCCTGTGATTTCAGGCTAGGTTTTTGCATGCTAAAAAAGGTACAAAGGTAATTATATTTATGTCAATAGCCCAAACAGTCACATTTACAAACAGTCATTAAAGTGTGAAAAGTAATTAAACACTAATTTGAGAGCATTTGCGGTGAGTGCTCTTGTTGTCAGATGTTCTGTTTTAGATCATCTCCTCTCTGTAATGTTGTGGACAGGACCATTCATAAGACAGCACCTCTCTAAGCTTGGGAACAGTTAATTGATTACCCATGCCACCTACCCCCTCTGAGCCCTCTCTGTAAAGATAAGTGTCGTCCCTGAAATCGAACCCTCTGCCTGCCATGCTTCTGTCTGATTAGCTGCCGGAACAATTATCTTAATCGTGTCATCTTAACGAACCCCCACGATAAGCCGCCTTGGGGCCAGTAATCCAAAAGTCCTTCGCCTACACGGAATACTGTCCCTTATCACCCTTCATAATAAAGATGAATTAAGTTGAGGAAAAGACAACATAAAGTTCCCATTGTGGGTGTTTACGCATGTTTGTTAGTGACAGTTGATGGTTTATCTAATCAAGATATTAGGAGTCAAATCATCATGACTGAGCAGCACTTAATGTGTGGAAAAACAATGTTAGAAAAAAACAAGTTGAGTAATGTTGAGTGAATAGCTAGCTTGCAGTGCACAAATAGAAACAATATTTTTACATGGTCAAAATAGCCCACCCTCAATTCTCTATTCTAGTCTCTGTATGTAACTGTTCAGAAGTTTAGGGTCAGTAAGATCTTCTCTCTTATGCTCAGCAAGACTGCATTTATTTGATCAAAAATACTGTAATATTGTGAAATATTATTACAATTTAAGATATCTGTTTACTATTTTAATATATTTTAAACAGAATTTATTCCTGTGATGCCAAAGCTGAATTTTCAGCATCATTACGCCAGTCTTCAGTGTCACACGATCCTTCAGAAATCTTTCTAATATTCTGATTTGCTGCAGTTTTTTTTTTAAATAAAATTGATTTGAAGTAGAAATGTTTTGTAACATTATAAATTTGTTTGCTTTCAATGTTTACTGTCTTTTTTGATAAATTCAAAATTTCAATTAACCAAAATAATCATGGTCTGAATGCTGAAGAAAAGTAATAGCACAGCTATCCTTAACAATGCCACATCATTTGAGGTTTCAAATAAGAAAGAGTTGTGTGCCAGTGTTCAATAATTAGGCCTGAAGCACAAAAATAAGTATCAGAAAGCAAGTGAAATTGTAAGCTCAATTTCAGAGTTTGCAATACGGCTGAAAGGGCCTCTATTACATGAATGTATAGAATTGTATTCTGTGGAGAGCTACAGTTAGAGAAGAACCTTGCTAAATAAGTTAATCTATTAGCTATTAGAGAATAGATAGCACATCTGGTTTAATGACACAAAGGGTTTGAAGGTTACTGTAACTCTATTACCTCCATGGAGGTTTGTTACCACCACATATATATGTTTCTGACCTTACGGTTGGGTTTGCCTAATCTTATACAACAAACAAATATTTACCAATATTAATGCAATGGAAAGGAGCTCATTAATACTGGTCTGAAGTGAATGTGAATCTTCAGGTCTGAAGTAGGCGAAAGCATAACAGTGGGGTGGAGGCGGCCCGCGTGGTGGGATTCAAAGCAGATGCCCTTTCCCCTGGAAGGCCCCTCCTCTTGTAGCCACACAGATCACAGGAGTTCCCTCTCAGGCCCCGTCAGACCCCTCACGCTCTAACATTTACACTAAATTACCAAGCTTCAAAGTGCACTGTATGTACCCAGACTGAAGTGATTAAGTCATAGACCCTGAAAAAACACGAGGATTTAATTTCACTGTGGAATTTTGCTTACATTGTTATTAATGGATGTGATTTGTTCGGTAAGCTGATCTAAATCTAATTTAGACTTTAATAGGGTCTTTTCCAATAACTGCATAATTGCGGCAACTCCAAATAAATGATACAATCAGCAAACGTCAAATTGTATTTACATTTCTGCCCTTATTACCTTAGCTATATTAATTTTGTTGGGTTTTCTCCATATTGTGATTCTTTGTTCTTGAGCAGACATGTTTCCACTGCAACGCTGATGCATGGACATGCGCGTACAACTTATTATTTTTTTTTCCCTGAAGAACAAATTAAACTTTCACTAAGGTACAGGCATTCCTTCATCTGCAATTATTGTACCTATTTTCAACCTTTATGAATAGGGTGGACCATGACATTTCAGTTACAGACGACTTACTCATGTAAGTGCAGTGGGTGTGTTTTTCTACAAGAAGTGACTCAGCTTCAAGCAAACTTAAGTTACAAGTCTTGATCAAACTTTTTCTTTGGAACTTTTTGACAGTATAATAATCCTGCTTGCTTTTCAGGTGAAATACAAGATACTTTTAATATAAGTGAATCATAATTGTAAAAATTAAAGCAAATTTATCACATTTACCATTGTATATCCCTTTGGTCACATGAAAGTAAATTTGGGTGGTTTTATTTGAGAATGCAGCATCATCTAGTGGGACATAACAGAATTACATAACCACATCATTAGCTCAAATACATATAACTTACGTTTTACATGATCGAAAAGCCTCCTCTGATGGTATCTGATATACAAATACCCACTCTCTATAAAATCTCTATGCAATAATTTTCCTTAAATGCAAAAGACTGATTTGGACGGTCCATCTAAACAGCGCCGTCATCGTCAGCACCGACGTGAACAATAAATGACACCTGAATACAAACTCTTCACGTTAATTGTGAATTTTTTTTAGTAACGCCCGCTTTGATATTGTGTTCTCTTAATGCTCTCTTTAACTACTACTCTTTCTCTTGCTATTCTTAAAAGCATTGATAGTTCTAATTTTGTTGTACAATAGCCTGCTGTTAACTGAAAGCTCAAATAAAGCATAAAAAAAGAAAAAATACACCTGAATCATGACGCTGACGAAATGAGTTATAGGCTACAAACAAACAAACAAACAAACAAAGTAACGTTATATACGGTCTTTCTATTTGTTTGGGATGTGTGGTTCAGTGTGCTAAATACGACCAGCAGGTGTCGCACAGCATGAACAAATAAAAACTAGACCGTTAAACGGGTTTGAAGAAAATTTAATTCGCAGAATGTAAATTGCTGCATTTATTTGTGCTACCAGTAAAGCTGTACATCTTATGTTGACAGTATTGAACCTCCTCAAATTAAGTAATATTGAAGAACCTTCTCCTTTTCCAAATGTGAGCATTCGGAGCATCCAGCTTTATATGGATAGGACATACAAATGTCTGTAAACGATGAAAAAGGTGGACTTAAATGGGAACACTACCGAAATACATCTGACCTCACCACAATGGCATGAACTTCCAAACACAATCAGCTCTTCCTCATCAGAGGTTGAAAGGCTTTTCCAGGAGATCAGCTGATCGTAAATGGATAGTTTCAGTTCAGACTCGAGAAATATAACGTTACATGTAATAAAAAAAAAGCTTATAGTACGACTTTTACTGCTATAATAATAATAATTATTATTATTATTATTATACGACTGGTGTTTTTTTGGTGATTAATAATATTAATACATGGGTGAATATGTTTTATTTGTGTTATTATTTTTAAGGACTTTTACTTTGAAATATACACTTCCGCTGGGCGTCTTAGATCACCGTTAACATCACTGGCTTCACGCTGCTCAGTCCTGAAATAAAGCGGCTGCTTATCACGACCGTAACGTCCATGCTGGAGTCCTTAAATCATTCCAATCTTCATGTTCCTGGATTCGCTAATTCTGTAGAAGACGGGTGTCTTGTCTCCGTCATATTGGAAATTAATCTTGAAGATTTACAGAGCTGGATGGGAATGTAGAGCAGCACCATTGTTTTAATCAGCTCGTGAAGTTGGACCCAGCCTAAAAAGAAATCAAAATTCAACAAACTCGCATCAGATGCGGTGGGATCTCCAACCATTTCAACAATTCGAGATCAGATTTCGGAAATAACTGCCACATTAGGATTTTTGAATCTTATGTTTTTTTTTCTCAGTCGTTGACATTTACATTTATGGTCTTTCTGTCTAAAACCGGGTTGTGTGCATGTAAAAGTGCTGCATTGACAGATCAGCATTTGATAGCCTAATATTAGTCTAATAATCCTGTGCATTGCTAACATTGTCTTATTTGTTTGATATATTTTTGGATGAACACTATACAGATTTGCCTGTATTGCACTTTACCCAGATAGATACGATGAAATCACCATTTAAATAGGTCTGCAGTGTTTCCCTGGATTAAAACACCTGCAGGGATATATTATCTATTTGTTTTTAAATGCAAAACCTCCTTTAAGCAAAATGTGGTTGTTAGACTGTCACAGCCAGGCATGAATTATTTAAACCCTGCTTATTAGTTATTCAGTTTCCTGCTGGACAAAAGCCTTGACATTTGCAGTTTGACCCAGTGTGAGTGTGACAGGAATCCAGGAGGGAGCTGGCTTTGCTTTCGACTCTTGTTTTTGATCCAACGAAATCTCCAGCGGTCAAGACATTCCACTAAACTTTTCTTTTACATTATTAAAAGCGACAATGTCTTAACTGGGCCGTTCAAAACGGAGAAAATCAACCCAGTGAGGACGATGCTGGCCATTTTTGGACACGACACGCTTCACATATCACAAATGATTCGGGACTCCTGTGACGGGCATATCTAGATGAGTTTTATTTGATGAACTCGAGGCTGTCAGGAAGCATTTCGGTCGTTTTATAACACGTCTTCTCGTGGATATATCGACATACATAATGGGCGACGCTAATTTGAACGACTCCAACGTGAAGGTGGCGCTTCGGGTCCGGCCCATGAACCGGAGAGGTGAGTCGAGTTTCAGTTCTGTCACTTGATATCACAGGTCACAAGCAGGCTGTATTTCAAGACCCAGTGTAGTACTTACCAGGACGTTTGAATCGTCCCCGTGATCCTCAAAAAGCTGTCTATCTAGTCAGCACACTATGTTTTGTGACACGGCCTTTTAATCTTGTGATCAGTAGAGTTTGAAGAAACAAACTGGAGTTTGAGAAAGTTCTGAGGAAAGTCCTGACCAGGCCATGCTGGATTATCTATATGTATATGCCAGTAATGATGTGTGTTGGGTCACGTGACCCAAATGTGGGAAATGTGACTCTATCTATCTATCTATCTATCTATCTAGAATTAGAAAGTGCTTTATTGCCAAGTAATTTTACACACACAAGGAAATCTTGTCTTGGTGAAAATCTATCTATCTATCTATCTATCTATCTATCTAAACTTTATTATAGGTCAGATGGCATGTAAACTTTTTTATTTTACATCAGGATATTCAGTTAAGTTAATATAGTGTATATAATATGTATACATGTAATCAATCATATAACATTTATAGAAGGATTGGTTGAGATCAATTATAACATGTTATACTGCTTGAAGTTGTCAACTACCCGTTTCCAGGTTTTCTGTGGCCATAGAAACTCTGTTTATATGACACATGCAACATCTTTCTCTCTTTCCATCCATCTATCTGTCTATAGGACACCCCATCAATGTCATGCATACTGTTAAATAACATTATGTGTATGCCAGTAATGATGTGTGTTGGGTCACGTGACCCAAATGTGGGAAATGTGACTCTATCTATCTATCTATCTATCTAGAATCAGAAAGTGCTTTATTGCCAAGTAATTTTACACACACAAGGAAATCTTGTCTTGGTGAAAATCTATCTATCTATCTATCTATCTATCTATCTATCTAAACTTTATTATAGGTCAGATGGCATGTAAACTTTTTTATTTTACATCAGGATATTCAGTTAAGTTAATATAGTGTATATAATATGTATACATGTAATCAATCATATAACATTTATAGAAGGATTGGTTGAGATCAATTATAACATGTTATACTGCTTGAAGTTGTCAACTACCCGTTTCCAGGTTTTCTGTGGCCATAGAAACTCTGTTTATATGACACATGCAACATCTTTCTCTCTTTCCATCCATCTATCTGTCTATAGGACACCCCATCAATGTCATGCATACTGTTAAATAACATTTCCCTTTTTCTTTTCACCTTTTCTTCTTCTCCAAGATGATTTGCATGATTACTTGCATGTCATTCACATGAACGCATGACATTAAAGCACGTCTTGCTGTGGATGAACGTGTGTCTTGGTAAAGCCATGGAAGAGTGAAATATTTGCTACATTGTAGTGACGCGGTCACGTGTCCGACTGGAGCGTAACATTTGGTCACAAGACTCCAGCACTGATCGTGTGCTGACAACCTGTGTGAGCTTTCAGTCACATATCCTTTTAAACACTTCCCAGTCTCCATTTCAAGCAATGCTGGAATTGTGACCTTCATTATTGTATTATTTCAATTCCAAAGATTTTTCGGATGTTATTTCATACGACAGAGAACTTGTATTTGAAAGTCTCTAAATGACACTTAACTTTCTGTTTTACTTGCACTGTCTCTCTCTCTGTTTTGGACAAAGGCAGGAAGGGAGTCTGAATGGACTATTTGCCAACGTTGCATAACCGAACATGTTTCCATCCATGGCCAAATGAGTTTGGGTCTTTCTGAGAAAATGTTCATATTAAATCCTAACACTATGTAAAGATAATTTCTCAAAACCATTTCGGTGGATAAAGGGATCTAGGGGTTTAATAGCTAATGATTTCCCGGTTCACCACATCAGTTGAGTGCACCAATTGCCTCATTCCCTTCTCGTATGGCCTGAAGAATGCAGTTACAGTTTCATGTAACTAACTGAACCGTGCATTATTAATAGTTTTACTTCCATAAACTTATGCAAATAATTATAGAAATGAGCTGCAGGGCATTTTTGTTCACTGTAGATAAATAGTCGCTTGGTTTTTGTGTTATTGTGTTCAGGATTCTGTCAGTCTTTCCAGTTCGTCACTGTTGCCAAGATAACATGTGCTTATCGCTCTCACCTGAGTGACATAATGCAGGAAATTCAGATTTTTGGACTGGCTAGCTGTGGTAAATCCAGATGGGTCTCCTCCTTGGACCTTGGCCCACCAATGCTGGGAGGTTTCCTGCTCTAACAGGAAGTTGTTACAGCTAGTGTGGCCTCAGAGTGCATCTTTTCCAAGGATTTCTGAGTCAGCTGCAGATGCTTTCCACTTCCCTGTTGTTGTCAGTAGGAGAGTTTGGTGGTTTCAGATAGGGATGCACCGAAATGAAAATTCTTGGCCGAAGCCGAAACCGAACACGGTTTTTCGAGTTTTTTTTCCCCCATGTATTTTGCCAAATTTTTTTTCACCGTTGCATAAATTAAAAAGCCAAAATGTGCTTTTTACTGTTTTGTCTTGCTTTTTCAAAGAAAAAAATCAATTACAAAACAACAATTTAAAGGGGTCTTATGATGCGATTTCAAGTTTTCCTTTCTCTTTGGAGTGTTACAAGCTGTTCGTGA
>NW_015558630.1:486777-491762 GCF_001515605.1 Sinocyclocheilus anshuiensis
GGTGTGTGGATATTAATGTGAGGGGACAATGTGAGTGATGTGTAAGTTTTAGTGGGAAAAGGGAATAGATAACCTATTATCTGATCCACACTCCGGAGCAGAAGGGGGCGGTAATGCACCAATAAGCTGGATGCCAACCGCCGTTAAACTGGAAAGAAGAAGAAGAAGAAGAGCAGGAAAATAGTTCTATCCTACACAATTACTCGCTAACAAGGGTTATTCGTCCAATTCAATGCATATTGTACTAATTTTTTTGTTGTTAAATTAACTAAATCACTGGTAAATAAAACACACCTTAGTATCGATATTTTTTGTTTGAGTATCGATACTTTCGATACTCATGTCAGTATCGATATATCGATACTTTGGATCGATACACCCATCCCTAGTTTAAATGCTTCCACACTGCTGACGTGTGTGCTGCATAATAAAGAGTGCGCGCCTTTCACTCTGCACTGGTTGCTATTTGATTGCATCATATCATTGTTCGGTACAATTTATTCGGTCTTTTCGCTTATTCGGCCGAACACCGAAAGAGCTTTTTTTTGCTATTTTCGGACGAATAATTTCGGTTGCTGAACATTCGGTGCATCCCTAGTTTCAGACATGCTTTGGCCTGCCATCAGATTGGGTGTGTTAGTATTAGGCCGTTCCTTTTGTTTGTCAGCAGTCAGCAGTGCATCATAAACTTTCAGCTGACCGAACCGCAAAACTTTATTTGTAATCCATTTATTGGACCCGGAAGCTGCTTTAGCAACTGGCTGCTGCTGACATAGTGTTTGAAGGAATGCTGTTGCAGGTTCTTCCCGCTGTTGCTGTCAGAGTGAAGTCTCTGGCCAAGCTGAGACCCGAGCCAATCTCAGGGTTCAACAGTAAGGATGGCCCAATGGCATTTGGCCTGTGTGAGAGTGTTTCGTGCCAGTTCATGGAAGTGTCACTTAAACTATACAGCTGGTGCTGTGTTGTCACAGGATCTTGTGTTCATTGACCATGGTTTTGGTCTTACAACCAAAACTAAATGTTTTCTGTGAGTTAAAAAAGGACAAAAAAAACTTTAATTATTTTCATGTGTTTGTGCATGTAAATATTGTTTGTTTGTTTTATTTATTTATTTATTCAATTAATTAATTTATTTATTTAATTGTGTTTGCCAGCTATTCAATTTGGTCCAGTGTTTTCCTAAATTTAATCAAATTATTCCACTGTTTTAAACCGAATAATGCAATGCAAAAACAAGTCCACCGACAGTGTATGCCACATTTTAACCTGGTCAGTTTTGCAAAATACAGATCATGCATTATCCCACTACATGGCTACTTTCAAAATCAACACATAATTGGACATGAAATATTGATATTTACTTTAAATTATTTTAGCATGTGAGAACTGTATCATCTCATGACCTGCTGATGGGTTTGTTGCACTTTCACACTGAAATAATTTAATTAAATTTTGGAGAAATCCGAATTTTTTGGAGAAATAGTTGCTTGGCTGGCAAAATCATTGATTAAAAGGGCTATAAATAAGATTCACATATGGCATCTAACATGTGTAGAATCATCGCTTTAGTTTCACAGATTTTTTTGCTAATGTAGTTAACAGCCTGTCAAGGTAGATTGATTGTCCTGAAATGGCCTTACACATAAGTCTGTAAAACTGGTTTTGCTCTGAGTTCTTTTCATAGCTGTGAGAATAGTGGTGGGTGATTTCAAGAAAACTCTCTGTCAGAATGATCGTTTGATTTCCGTCCTCGAGCATCTTCTCCTGCTGTGAAAGAAATCCTTTGATTTCAGCCTTTTGTTCTGCGTAATCAGGATGACTGGGTACTCAGTAGGTCTTACGATTGTCTTATTAGAGTCATCTAAGTGACAGAGATGGGACAAATGTATTTAGAGTGGAAGTTACATAGGATATATGCTTCATCTGATCAGTTTAGCGGCTTTGGATGATCCTTTTTAATATTCCAACAACCTGTTTCTTTTCTTGTGACACAGCACAAAAATAAATAGAAAACTCCTATAGATCTTTAACCTGCCTCCATGTGTGTGTGTTTTTTTTTCCCCAACAGAAAAGGACCTGAACACAAAATGTGTTGTGGAAATGGAGGGGAATCAAACACATCTGTACCCGGCAAACCTGGGGAAAGATTCCAGGTAAGTTGAATTGGAAAATCTGACATACAGTATAGTTCAAAAGCTTGGGCTTAGCAAGGTATTTTATTATTTCTACAGAAATGAATACTTTTATCCAGCAAGAATGCATTAAATTGATCAAAGGTGACAGTAAAGACAAAAATTCTTTCTAAATGCTTTTTCTTTCTAATCATCAAAGAGTCCTGAATAATGTATCACTGTTTCCACAAAAATATTAAGCCACAACTCTTTTCAACATTGATAATAATAAGAAATGTTTATGAGCACAAAATCAGAATATTCAGAATCAGAATGTTTTCTGTATCACTGAAGACTGGAATAATGGCTGCTGAAAATCAGCATTGCCATCACAGGAATAAATTACATTATAAAATAAATATATTAAAATAGAAAACCTAATGTAATAATATTTCACAATATTACTGTTTTTACCCTAACAAAATAAATGCAGTTCTTTCAAAAACTAAAAATCGTACCGACACCAAACTGCATGGTAGTGTGTAGATTTACTAACATTGTGATTTGTGAAAAGCATTGTACTAGTATGAAGAATGCACAATGACCTACTGCATTTGCATACTGCAGTGGTTACTGTATCCCACAATGCTTTTCACTCAATTTGGCCTTCCTTTTCCAGAGTAATGAAGCAGAAGTAATATCTGCTGCTGTTTATAACATCCTTTTCTTGACTTTATTTTATCGGATTGAGTTTGAGAATGCAAAAAATTGGATTAAAAATAACTATCTTTCATCTACAAGATGAAGAATTGAGGCATTTGAGGAATTAAACATCCATGTTTTATTACTCCTTTAAAAATAGTACTGTTTAAAATGTTATGAAGACATAATACTTATTTCTTCACAAACTTCTTTTTAAATGGTAATATTCATTGTATATCAAGAAGCATGTAGTATGCTGTACTCAAGTATTCCATCATTTGAGCAGCATTTGTTTCTCTTCCTCTCTCAATCAGATATTACATGTTTTGGACCCTTTGTAAGCTAGCTGAGAGCAGGGTCTTTGAGAGCGCGTGTATCATTGTCGGTTTCGGTCGGTCGGCTCGTACGATGGGGGCTGAGGGAAAAAAGAATGTGGACGTGCAGTTCTCTTTAACGCAGCCTGCTGTTCGCTCCGTCCTGCCGTGTGTCGGGGCATAACTCTCCTCCATCTGACTTCCTCTCTTTTTCTCTGCCCTCTGTTGTCACGGAAACACAGAAGGAGGGTTAACCCTAGGTCATCCATAGCTGAGGAGCTCTTGTGCCTGGAAAAAGGGGAAAATACAAGCTAGCTTTAGCATCTGTCGGCCATAAACATTTCCTCTGACTTTTATGGCGGGTAAACAAGAGAGCGCGATTATTTTTTTCCCTCTGCTTTTCTCTTGTCGTGCAGTGCAAACAAAGACAGAGGTTGAACAGGTTTTAAACTTGGAAGTGAATGGTCGAGCTGCCTGCTGCCTTCGCACAACAGACAGTTTAATTGCGGTGCTGAGTTCATGTGTCGTGCCGCGCTGAATCGCCGGCCCTGTTAATGGCCCCTGCTATGCAGATGCCTCAAATGGCAAGGTTCACATGATCAAAATAACCTTACTTATGCAGATTATTGCTGGCATTTCATATTAATTATGATTTGTCAGGTGCTACAATGCATTCCAGACCATGCTTTTATGATGCCTACACAGGCTGTGTTTATATGTCAGTGTATATTCGTCTTTCAATCCTTTGTGTGCTTGTACTGCTCTCAGCATGTCTGATGGCATCACCTACTCAGGCTGAATGAATCTTAGTGCCTGTCCATTTGCTTTAATGAAAGAAAATGACATTTGAAAGGTTTTATGTTTGCAACCAGCTCCCGGGGGTGTTTTGGATGGATTGAGCATTGAACACACCCAGGCTTGAGCAATAAGCATCTTATTCTAAACCAGAAGCTTGTATATGCCTGACAAATCATTGTATTTTTGACTATAGATAGATAGAAATATTGTCGTTTTAGAAAAGTCCCTTTCAGGTACTGTATCATTTTTAGAAACTAATAATTGCTTGTCACTCCCTACTGTTTCAGTATTATTAACAGTATTTCGCAGCTGTGCCCTTTAATGTAAGGCGTGTGTTAGATTTTTATCTCTATTGTCACAGATTATGTTCTTTTGTTAATTTCAGGAGTTGCTAGCACATCAAGACTACGACCATCCTACCTAAACACAGGAAAGAGCACTGGAGAGACAGGGCGTGTTTGGCAGGCAGGAAATCAGTGAGACATGCACTAGTCAGAATGAGTTCAGGTGTCTTGAGGACTCTGCACTGTTTCTAAGAGGAATCACTACTCTGTGTATCACTGTTCCTTTACATGGAGCTCTATTAGTGATTGCAGTGATGCACAGATGCCTTAAGCACTAGTCACATTCTTATATTTGTGTGGAAACATCTTCAAAAGCAGGTTCAGATACCTTCGATATCTTAAAGGGGTCATATGATGTTGCTAAAAAGAACATTTATTTTGTGTATTTGGTTTAATGAAATGTGTTTATGCGGTTTAAGGTTAAAAAACACATTATTTTCCACATACTGTACATTATTGTTTCTCCTCTATGCCCCGCCTTTCTGAAACACGTCGATTTTTACAAAGCTCATTGTTCTGAAAAGCGAGGTGCGTTCTGATTGGCCAGCTATCCAGTGCGTTGTGATTGGCCGAATACCTCAAGCGTGTGACGGAAATTTTACGCCCCTTACCATATTGTGATGCCTTGTCCCGGCCGGAGTGATGAGACAAAAACATTAAAAGCCACTATAAACGAGGCATTTGTTGCATCCAGTGGGGACATAATTACGGATTAT
>NW_015558630.1:492395-492656 GCF_001515605.1 Sinocyclocheilus anshuiensis
ACAACAAGCACTACTCTACACTGCTCAAAACTCGCGTTTGAATCGTCAGTGGCAAATTCTTTAAATATAAAAACATATGTACAGTCTGTGAGTCAGAACAGCCGGCATTATAGTCTACTCTACTAGGATCAGGAAACAGTCCTCCATAACATGTGCTGCACACATGAATATTTGGGTTGAACTGTTTGGAACAGTGTTGTAAATACAACTTAACCACTGATTTCTAGTCGTGTCCTCTTTTGGAAGGCCAAACAAAGTAGT
>NW_015558630.1:493094-493215 GCF_001515605.1 Sinocyclocheilus anshuiensis
TATTTGGTGTTGTTGACATGCTTTAATGTTCAAAAAACACATTATTTTTCATATACTGTACATTATTGTTATTATTGTTGGCCCCGCCTTTCTGAAACGCATCGATTTTTACAAAGCTCAT
>NW_015558630.1:494241-498737 GCF_001515605.1 Sinocyclocheilus anshuiensis
AGCTTGTAACACTCCAAAGAGAAAGGAAAAATTGAAATCGCGTCATATGACCCCTTTAAATGTCATGATTGTTGTAACTGTAATAGGCATGTATATATGCTGTAATAGGCATGTACATGTATATAATGTCATAAGAGGACGTTGAACAGTGCTATAAAATGTTTTATGATTTTTTTTTTTATTCATTAAGTCATAGACTCTTGGCCATCTTACGTTAGATCCTCATATCTTACAATTAGGGATGTAAAAATGACTTCTTAATGAGTTTTTTTTCCCCCCAGTAAATATATTTAAAAATCTTGAAACAAGATAAATTTACTTTTTAGAAACACTGCATAAATTAAATCTAATTTTCATTGATTTAGTCTTGTAAGTATAAATGTGTGTGTGTTTTGTATTTAAAACAATACTGCAAACAAGTGAAAAAAGATAAGACAAATTGACAATATTCTGTTTTGGATTATTATCTTATGCAGTTGCTTCTCAAGTAAATTCATCTTGTTTCAATGATATTTAGATATTTTAACAGGAAAACTGGAAAAAGTATGTGTTAAGAATATATATATTTTTCTTTTTTTACAATAGTGTAACAATTATAAAGAGGGTTGTATAATATATAATATGATTATATATTAGTGGCCACACAAACAGACAATAACGTTCTGATTATTATAAGTGCGCGCTGCAGTTATGACGTCTGCCACTTTAAATGCTCAAACTCTTTAAAGCAGGATGGATTCTGATTGGCTGTCAATGTTTTTATTTTTCATCACCTGGAAAAAATGTTTTCTGAAAGTGATTCCAATGATATTGTTCTGTCATTACAGTTATAGTTGTAGTGTGGACTCTGCTATTCTCATAGGATCAGAAAGGTTATCAAACTTTATATTTATATAAAACAATGGGTCGGATTCAGTAATGATAGATTATTCATATTTATACACGCATTCAAACTTCTCATGAAAACTTTCTGCCTAATTCATAACATGTGTGGGCGCATATGAATTTTTTAACCTTGTTCTAATGTTAATGCTTTTTGAGTATTCTAAATGAGCGACCTTGTGCCCGAGGTTAGGCATTTGCATAAAATACTCCCAAACCGTCTCCATATAAGGGCTTTCCACACAACCTTTCCTTCACGTTCTTTCATCACTCTCATATGACGCTCTCTAAAGACACACTCTCACCTGAGAGACGCAGAGCAAAGTCCTCAAGCAATGCCAAGTGTGCAGTTCTCAAAACTAGTTCAGACACAATAAACAGCTTGCAGACCTAGACAACTGTATCTGCTTTATTCATTGTACCCTTGCAGCTCCAACTATAACGCAACTAACTACTCTTTCAATTTATATGACGTTTTTTATGAATGTCGGTACACAGATTTCACGAACAAATCAGTGTGTAAGTACGCTGAGTGAATGAGACCCAATGTCTTTAAAGGGGTCATGAAATGCAGTTTCAGATTTTTATATTATGTTTCTCAAAGTTAGTTTATAAAATGTGCAAAGTGCTTTGCACCAAAAAAGGTCCAATATTTAAAAAAGGATAACATTCACACTTTGTGAAACATACCCTTGCAGATACACAAGTAAACACCCACTGCTTTGACTGGCAAACTTCATTGCACCGTATTGCTCACTCGCATTTACAGAATGTTGTGTGTTTTGAATGATACTCAGGATGGCAAGCGCTGTGATAGAGCTGTATTATTGTATGTTTGAGCCTGAATCAAATCCCAAGGCAGAAGAAACTGAAACATTGTATCCAATTATCTATATATACTTTTACTGTTTACTGTTAACGCGGGGCAACAACAGTAAAACACTAGCTACACATTGTGTGTAACCTCTTATATGTGTAAATATCAAGAACATTTTGATTTTCTAATTCATGACCCCTTTAATACCCAGCAGAACCATTCGCTCATCTATATCATAATCTTACAATGGCTAATGCCTACTTACAACCTCTGCATTTCAGCAAATCAGTTAAGATGACTGGAGGAGCATCACAAAATTCATGAGCACCACTGATGAGTTTAATTGTGCACATTGCACTTTTCGTTACACTATTGCTTTTAATTACCAGAACATTCAGTCATAGTTGGAGAACAATCATCTCTGCGTCATGTGGAAGT
Organism: Sinocyclocheilus anshuiensis; assembly: GCF_001515605.1. NCBI lineage: Eukaryota > Metazoa > Chordata > Actinopteri > Cypriniformes > Cyprinidae > Sinocyclocheilus > Sinocyclocheilus anshuiensis. Next base: position 496,379 of record NW_015558630.1, read on the forward strand.
CGTGCCCTAGAGTGCATTGTGTTGCCCTCAGCCTACTCGAGCATTAAGTTCAAGCATGAATCCACGTATGTCAATGTGCATACATTCATTAGGACATATCTAGTGGATCATAATTTAGGTCAAGAGTACAGAACGTCATCTTTCCAAGTCACGGGCTGCGTATTTGCAAGCAACCGAAGCGGAATCACATTTTTTTAAAATGACCTCAGAGCCCAAAAGCTGAAGGATAGTTCATGTGCATCCGTGTGCATGGTCAGTTTGGCTTTCTTGACTATTCCATCATGCAAACGCCAACCATGAAGTGTTAGACAGTGTTAGACCCTCAGTCTCTGGCATACCCGCACTGACAGCTGTCACTGTAGCGTACGTCACTAACCCATGAGAAAGCTGCAGTGGACCATAATCAAGGTTCATTCCTTCCTCCACCTTGTTCTCAGACTTGAGCCCCTGCAAGAATGCAGACAAAGACATAGGGATTTACAGTCCTGGCCTCGAGTCGACACTTTGCCTCCGGAGTGGTCAATACACTCTCAAGAAAGAGATTTAAACGGTTCTCTGTTGGAAATGCTTTCCTGAAGCATTCAAGCCTATTAGGAATATTAGGAGAGACTGAGGCAATGAGTGAATCCATTAACTAGCTCAAAATGGAATCTCAAGCATGTTTCTGGAATGCACCCTGAGTTTGCATGAAAGCCTGATTGAATGCGGTGGAATTAAATGTGTGTTTGAGACAGTTCAAAGACAGATTGAGGCCAGTGGCTTGTATGCTAGACTGTAGACTCAAATCAACCACCACTTTTAAGTCTGTAAATGGAGGGTTTTCCCTCCAGTGGGGTCAATGTGTTTTTTTTTCCCGCCTGTGGTGCTTTGGTCTCGGTTTCATTTGTATACTGTTATAGCACCAAGCCAGAGTGGTGATTTCCTCATTGTTTGCAGCGCCAATGGAGTGATACAGCGAGCGGGGGAAGGGACGACACTGTTGACTCAGTCTTTCATAGCAGCCTCCTCCCCTTATTATCCAGTTCCTTGGATAATAAAAGTGAAACTATTAAAAGTAGCAACCATTTGTGATGAACTTGCTGTTATTATGTAGTAAATGTGTGGCGAACAAAGTCTAATTTTTTTTACAAACCAATGACCTTTGTGGCAGTGTTTGCCAAAACTTTGCCACAGCGTGTTTTTGAAAGGGTGGTAAACATTTAATTATTCATTCATTCATTTGACGTATCATTACTTCATGCTTTCAGTGAGCTAAAGTGATTTATATGCAGTAACTGGGGGTAGGGCTGGATGATAATATATCAGTTTTTTTTATGTTTGATATTTTGTTTGCAACTATGGAGTTAACCTAGATCATAAAAATTGCATTAATATTAAAGTGTTTTTTTTATTTTTGCAATTAAATTCCCAAAAGACTAGTTTACCTCTCTATATTACAGCTTGTGAACATTAAAGTAGTATAAGATATTTAATTAGTGTCAGTAGCAAAAATTCAGATAAAATTCATTTTTGTGAACCAGTTCTTTGCACTGGCGGGATTTAGTAATCTGGTTGAAAATAATTTATTTGTGATTCAATGATTAGTTCTTGAAGGTCGCTTATGCTACCAAGGCTGCATTTATTTAATCAAAAATCATTTAATCAATAAAATAAAAATATATTTAATAAAAATGTATTTAATCAAAAATATAAATATTATAAATATTATCACAGTTTAAAATAACTTTTATTTTAATTAATTACATTTAAATTAATTAAAAAAATGTATTTAAACCCCCCCCCCCCCACAACTTTTGAATTGGTTGTTATATTGTTTTTCTTAGTATTCTTTTTGTAAAAAGCATGCATTTTTTGCAGTATTTTTTTCTGTATTTAACTTGTTGCTTTAAAATGGTTTCTGAATTTATATGTGGATATAATTTTGTTAACGCTCGTCCAGCCCTAACTGCAAGATTTTTCCTGGTTTGGGGGAAGGGTCTTATGTGAGCTCAGAGACTTTGCTGCACGCTGCCAAACCGTCACTTTCTAAATGAATGTTTTTGTGTGTGCAATTGTTAAAGAAAGTGAGAGTTTGTGTCTTCCCCAGCAGCTGAGGACTCTGCTCAGTCTGTGCTGCCTCATATATCGAAGCCTCCGACTCACTCCGACAAAAACAATGTCATAAAGCAACGTACAGGATTACTCGCGAGGCTACTCGGTGACATCATGAGAGAACTTGTGTGATTAAGAGCACCGCAGCGCTGATCCCAGTTCTAGCTTCAGTGTCTCTCAGCGATTGGTCTCACCTGTCACTGAGGCATTTTTTGGGTAATAATAACCACATGCCTCAGTCTCCTGTAGGGAAAACAGGCACAGGCGT
>NW_015558630.1:499093-512699 GCF_001515605.1 Sinocyclocheilus anshuiensis
CAGGCGTAGAGGCACAGCATACACATTTTTCATTTGTACAGTTGGCTCAGGGACGATTCCAGTCAGTGCAGATGTACAGGACAGCCGTGTTAGTGATGCATTGTGGGGTTAGTCCCAGCAATGTTTGGAAACCAGACTGGGAACTTGGGAGCAGCTGCCAGCTTTCCTTAGGTTGTCATTTGGTTGTCATGGCCGCCGTCATTGGACAGTCAAAAACATGAATTTGACTTTGCTCTGATAAAAAAAGTACTCATTTTACTTTCTCCAACTTTTTACACCTGTGCGTATTTTATTTTGTTTTGTTTTGTTTTGTTTTGTTGTTTTTATTTTATTTTTATGTAATTGTTTTAATATATATTAATTCATTTTTATTTTTATTTTGTTAACTGTTCTGATAAACATGCATTTCAATTTCGCCAACTTATACCTAAACACCTGTTTATTTTCTTTTTAATTGATTTATTTTATTTTAAAATAATTTTATTTTAAAATTATTTACAAATATATTTATTTATTTTATTTTGATTTCTTTAATATTTTTAAATGTTTTTTTATTTAATTAGTTTTTTTTTAATTTAATTTAATTACATTTTTATTATATCAGATTACTGTATATTCTGCAATCAGAGCAGTATTTTTCTAGCACAGAAAATATAAATTACATATATGGTGACTGTGTTAATTTAAACAAATACATTTACACTAAATAAAAAAATAAAAAACCTTACTTATATAAATGAGTCGAAATGTAGTAAATATTTTGCTTCAATAAAGACATCACTGAATCATGTATTTGAACTGGTTCATTCACGCCTATCATCCAAACGAAGCAATTCACTAAAATGATTTAGATTCTCAGGCCGACATAAATAAGAGAAGACTGTTTAGCAGAGCATGTTTAATCAACGTTGCATGAGCAAAAAAGCAGCCATGTATGCTTGTTATTGGAACAGCTGTACAGTTGTGCTCAGAATGATGAAGACGGATAAAATTAGAATTACTAAGTAGTGTCCTTTGTTTGGAATGATTAATTTCAGTACTTTTTTCCATTCCATCAGAGACTGTACGTCATCATATTTGTCATGTTGGCGAATCAGATATGATAAGATGTAACCAGGGGTATAGTTAGTATAGGCTTTGCCAGAGTACAAGGTCAAAGTCACTAGGGCTTGTAACGAGTGTTTGGGAAAGGAGGTGCCGGCAGCAGGAGCAGTAGTCTGGGTGTAGCACACAAACCAGTGAACTCATTTGCCGTTACACATATACCTACTACAAGCTACACCCTTGGCTGTGGAGGTTTGGTAGAGACCTCCTTCTCAAAAATTAGTAATCTGTCCTTTAGGTGTCTTGGAAAGCATGCATTATTTTCCTGTGATGCATAAAATTAGATTTGTTATACTCTGAAATATGTTACTTTAAGACGCAATTTATGCCCTCCAGTGAAGGATGAAAGGATATGGAGGCTAGATTCTGTTAATATAGAGACGGGATCATTTTCTAAGAATATCCACATCTTTATTTCAATATCAGAGTTAAGGGATTGTCACTCAGAAGCATTATTTTTAGTGTTCCAGATATACAGCTGTCTCTACAACAGCTTTCCAAATATCTGCCATGTGTGTTTGTCCACCCCGTTTGCCAGACCTCCTCCAAGACCTCAAGATGAAGCTCAGTCTGACACTTCCTTCAGGAGCCAACATCTCTCTCAGTTCTCAGCGTGGTGTGACGGGGGGACGTCATCGTGCAACTTATACCGCAAGTGTGGCATGGCCTGATTTTAAACGACAAGCTGAGCCCGGGGACGTTGGAACTGAATCCAGGCATATTTTGCCCCAGCTTTCCATCCCTCGCTCGTTCGTTTGCTCGCTGTGTAACTGCATGGCTGTACACGCTTTGGTGATGTTCATAAGCTCTCATGGATGTAGATTTTCTAGATTGGGATCATAAAACGGGTCGCCATTGCTAAAGATGGTCATTATAAGTTTTTTGTTATATGTGCAGGAGATTCCACATTATAGATGTTTTTAGTAATGAGATTCTTAAAGTCGTTTTTAAATTGAAATTGACCCTGTTTACTTTTAAACAGATTAGTTAAAGAAGTTTTTCTTCATATTTTGGATCAAAATATAATTACTTTTCTTTTCAGCTGACACCACCAACACACACATATATATATGACAAATTATTATTTATATATGACAAATTTCCATGCAAAAGGACAATAGTATAACTCTAACTCTTTATAATAATAATAATATTTTGTATATTAATTTATGAATAGCTCAATACTCAAGTTCATGGCACAAACAAATATTGGGTAAAATAGTTTGAATTTTCCCTCAGTTCTGTTCATTGTTTAGGCAGCTCACTATGGTTTGGAACAGAGCTTTGCGTTTTGCATTAGTGTTTTTTGCATTACCTAGAGAACAACACCAGAATTTCATTAGTTTGGCCTGGAAAGGCACAGTGCTCTCTGAGTGATTAGGATCCTTCAATTCGCTCCCACAGTCTGTCAATAATGCTTATATAGGTCATTGTGTTCACAGAGTGCTGTGCAAAGCCATTGAGGTGCCCTCTACAGATAACACAACTTTGAGTCAGGGCTCCAAATGTGTATTTACCCTGTAAACGGCAGGGCTTTCTCAGTGAGAGACGGTCTGTTTGTGTTCAGGTCCACTGAGCAAAGTACAACTGATGACATGGACTCACTCAGGATGTGTGATTGTGTGTAGAGCTGCCAGTTCCTAGTCCCCGTTTGAGTGCGCTCATGGTGATGACATGCTATTTTGGTCAGCTGTGAGTCAGTGGGTCCACAAAATTTTGACAGTTAGTGTTTTTAAAAAAAAAAAAAGCTTGTCTGAACTTCCTGGAATAATTAAAGCTCAGATATTATTCAGGGAAAATGAACTAATATTATGCACGGTCTGCCAAAAATTGAGAAATATTTTTACGGTTTAAAATAACTTTTCTATTTGAATATAAATAAAAATCTAATTTATTTCTATGATGACAAAGCTGAATTTAGAATATAAAACAGTTATTTTAAATTGCAATGAGTTTTCGCAATATTACTGTGTTTACTGTATTTTTTTATTAAAAAAAATGCAGCCTTGGTGAGCGTAAGAGACTAAAAAAAAAAAAAAAAAAAAAAAATTTTTTTTTTAAAAGGCTACTAAAAAAAAAAAAAAAAAAAAAAAAAAATTTTATTATTACAAATTTTTGGCTGCCAGTGTATATATTATGCACTCCAGTGTTCTTCTAAGCATGCGATGATATTGATTCCTGGTATATGTACAATGGTATTAATAGTATTATCATATCACATCCAAAGTTTTAATACAGTCTTACTTGTCATCTTGTACTTCAGCCTAGCCACATTGTAATTGTGCTTTCTTCTAAAATACATGCATAGATGATTTGTTTTAACACAAGCTCTGTTTTTCTGTCTTTTCCCATACGCACCCTCTACTTGGATCATCTTGCAGGAGGGGTCAGCCAAAGGTATGATGACCCTCATTTCTGTCTAAAATGAACATGCTTGCATCATACAAAATACAAGTTTTATATGAATAGAACAAAAGGAAACACACAGTTATATTTATTTCTTTATCTGTCTCTCTTTTGTCAAGACCTTCGCCTATGACTACTGTTTTTGGTCGATGGATGAGTCGGAAACGGAGAAGTTTGCTGGTCAGTTTCTAGAAACCCTTCTTGAAGAAGCCACTTTGTTTATTTCTTGGTTCAGTACCAAGTATCTCATCTGTATAATCTTGTTAGGATAGTTCTTGCGCTGGTGCTGGTGGTGCTAGTGAAGATAAGGTTTTGTTTACACATCAAGATCATTTGTACTAACAAGGTTTTTACAGAAAATCAAGTGTGTCACCTTGAGGTTTACAGTACAATTTCAAGTCATGGCACTCTATCTACATGACAGAAAGTGATTTGATTTAAAAAAAAAAACAACAACATAATAATTAATTATTTTTAGGGCAATCATTTTTTTTTTCATTATGGCATGTTTTTTAACTATATTTGATTAGATATTCATCATGTACTTCAACACAGCCATGCATGGTTTCTCCTGTTTTCCTCTGTTTCTCTCCTTCACATGATGAATCATTTTGAAGCCTCTTTTTAGAACCATAACCTTAGTTTACCTTTATTGTCATTTCAGAGTGATATATCGCTTGGAAATGGACAGGTTTTTATAAAATTAACATTTGTAGACTTCAATCTTAATTGTCATTTTAATCATATTTTAACAGGCCAAGATGTAGTGTTTCAGTGCCTTGGCGAGAGTCTTTTGCACAATGCCTTTCAGGGTTACAACGCCTGTATTTTTGCATATGGGCAGACTGGTGAGTAATGCTTTGTTCACAGTGGTCTTTGCTCGTTTTTTTTTAAAAGCATTCTTAACACAACTCTTTTTCTTTTGTACTGTGATTATTTATGTTAAGTAATAATTATTTAACATTCGAACATGTCATTTCCCTCAGGCTCGGGGAAGTCGTACACCATGATGGGTTCGGTGGACCAGCCTGGTCTGATCCCCAGACTCTGCAGTTCTCTGTTTGAGCGGACCGTGCAACACCAGCGAGAGGAAGAGAGCTTCACCGTGGAAGTCTCTTATATGGAAATCTACAATGAGAAAGTTCGGGACCTCTTGGACCCCAAAGGGTGAAGCCTATTGTGTCTCATGTTTAATCTCTGAGCTTTACTCTTGCTGTAGATGTCGATCTGACACAATATCCGTTTGTTCCCACAGGAGTCGGCAGGCCTTGAGAGTGAGAGAACATAAAGTTTTGGGGCCTTATGTCGATGGTCTATCAAGGCTTGCGGTAGAAAGTTACAAGGTAACAAAATAGGATATCTTTTTTGGTGCAATGACATGCACTTTACTCAATGATTGCTCTTTCACCTCTTTTTTACAATATATTCTGTCGTTCAGTTGATCATGTGACTCAATTGTCCCCTCTTAGGGTCTGCATTTGATGCTTAGCAAATCCCACTGTAGGAATGTTTGTAGTCCGCTTACAATATGTGTACAATACATATGTGTCACTGCTGAATGTTTTGGTCTTATCGAACTCAAAAAGAACTTATGGAACCCAAAAAGTAGATTTCTGTGAATTGTTGCACAATTCTTTTAATTCTACTAAAATATATTGAGTTTAGTGTGTTAAATACATTGGATTAACATTTTTCTAAATTTAAATCCATTCTGTAGAATTCCACAGATTCCGTAGATGATCTTTGCGGAAGTCCTGTTTAACTCAGTTCAAAACCATGCCATAATTCATAACCATAATTCATCAGCATTATGCCTGCCTTATTTTTAGAGGCCATATTCAGGACATCTTTGCTTTTTGTCTTTTTTAATGTATTTTTTTTAACAAAAAATAAGTATGCATAAGTGTGCAGTGTTTCTGACCTTTAAAGCATGTCTGAGATTCTAATCGTGTCCCTTCTTCAACCCAAAGGACATTGAGTCCTTGATGTCTGAGGGGAATAAATCCCGCACTGTGGCGGCCACCAATATGAATGAGGAGAGCAGTCGCTCCCATGCGGTTTTCAATATCATCCTCACGCACACACTGAAGGACCTTCAGTCGGGGGTAAGGACACTTACACACACTGTTTTAAAGCTGATTTTCATAGATTAAGATTTAGATGCAACATAATACAAGTGGAAAATCGCTTAAATGGGTCACACACTACACGTTTTAAGTTTTATTTTTTCACCAAAGGCCACTTATGTTAGTTAAAGTTTCTTGCACCATAAAACTCAAAATGATTTAAATTTTCCACCCTTAGCTTTTACTACTGTACATTTTTAGACTTGTAAATGACCTTTATTATTGGCTAACCTTTGCATACCAGCAATTGCAGCAAAGTTATTGCAATTGCAAGTGCAAGTTATTGCAGCTTTGGTATTGAACATGGTCTGGGTGGCCTTGGTTGGGAGCATCAAGAGTCTGTCCTCAAACTCTCTTAATTGAAAAGAGCAAGGAAATCCATGTTTGGGTAATTTATTTTGGGAAGAGTCCTGATTCTGCTGTTTGATGATAAAACTCAGACCTTGAATATTCTTGCAAGGTCCTCATGAAATAAAGCCAAGTACTGCAGGAAGGAGAAGATTGATAGATAAGTCATTGTGTCTAGCCCTGATGATCTCATATGGATATATTAAATACCTTTTATCAGCTGATGTGGACCTGTGATGGCACAGTCCAGTGTTAAGTCTTAAAGGTGGCGTAAGTAATTTCTGGTAGCCAATGTTGACATTTGAAATCACCAAAACAAACCCTATCACCCCTATTTTGATAGCTCCGCCACCACACATACGTACGCAACCCAGGCAACGATTAGTTCTGTGAAACAAAGCAAAACCAATGCTACACCGTGTCGACAAAATACTATAGAACTCATTATAATCAGTGATGCTGTCTACACTGGATGCGGCGCGGCACGACAAATCCCCGACAGAAAACTGCTGCTGCGTTCTATTTATGATGTATTGACACAAATTTCAAATGATTTTTAACGGTCGCTTTGTCTCGTCCATTGTAGACAGACTTTAGCTGTTGCGGTGTGACAACTGTCGAGTCCGGTGTAAACATGGTGTTACTCACCTATCTAGAAAAAACAAAGCAACCTCGGCGTCCGATCGCAGGCCTTCTGCTCCTTGAGTTCTCTCCAGCACTGGAAAGCTGATCCGATATTTACACGGGTCCTACTTCTTGCATTATCGTAAGCCCTCTTTTGTTCCGCAGACGTTTTCCTCTTTTGCTTTTTTATCCGCCATCTCTATCTTTCTGTTGCTCAGCTTGGCTAATGTCCGTCCTGTGCACTGAGCGCTCTCTCTTCTGCATCATGAGTAGACATGCCCCTTACTGCTGATTGGCTACAAGTTTGTTTTGGTATTCGGCCCGACTTTTATATTTTTATTTTGCTTTTGTTCCATCCATTTTGGATCATTACAGGTTGTTTCCTATTTATAATATCGCATAAGTCATTTCATTTATGCATCTCCAAAGATCTTAGTCACTATACCATTAAGTGCACTCTTGACCACGGAAGCCTTCCCTTATCGGCTTTATCGTGCGCATGGAAAGAGCTCATGCAAATGGCAGGAAAATTGATGAATAAATTATAGTGTGTCCGAGTTTAGACGACAGCTGATCTCCTCTTGCTCTGTCCTGGTGTCACTGTGCTTTTCTTTTGTGCCGTATGACATGATCACCTGACTCCACTCTTGTCCAGTCCCTGATCTATAATTCATCAGGGCCTGGACTGTGCTGGTCACTCAACAGGTGCAAGACTACAGCAGCGATCTAAACTTAGCATGTTGTCACTAAAACAGAGCAATGATGAAGATTTAGCCTGCATGCACACACACGTGCACCGAACCCAGCCCTTATGTATGTGGTGTTTGTCATCTCAGCCATCGATAAGTAATGATGTGTGTATTTTTCCAGCGCAGTCATCAGTGCTGTCTTTCGCATTGCTGTGGTTTTCCATGCAAACAGCGCTGTGGGGAAATGTGAGGCAATAGATTTCCTTTGATTTCCATATTCTTTTGTATTAAAATCTGTGTTTAGAATATTATGGAAAACAGCTCCTTAGAAACTAGATTTTCACATCGTCTTTGCTTGACTGTGTAAACTCACCACTATCCAACACTAGTGTGTTCTCCTAGAGTATTGCTATGCAGTTGCTAAGATGTTCTGAGGGGTTGCCAGGGCATTACTATGCAGTTGCTGAAGTTTTTTGAGGGGTTACTGCATAACTATGCGGTTGCTGAGGTGTTCTTATTGGTTGTCAGGGGTGTTGCTATGAAGTTGCTTAGGTGTTCTGAGTGGTTAATGCATAACTATGTGGTTGCAAGGGTGTTCTAAGGGGTTTGCTATGGTGATCTGAGGGGTTTGTGCATAGCTAGGCGGTTGCTTAGGTGTTCTGGGTGTTTTCCAGTGCGTTGCTATGCAGTTGCTAAGGTGTTTTGGGGGGACTATTGCATACTGTTGCTATATGTTTGCTAGGGTGTTTAGGTGGTTTTGGGGGCATTGCTGCACAGTTGCTATGGTGTTCTGAGGTGTTAATGTACAGCTATGTGGTTGCCAGGGCATTGCTATGCAGTTTCTAAGGTTTCTGAGCGGTTAGTGCATAGCTATGTGGTTGTTAAAATGTTCTGTTTAGTTGTCAGGATATTACTATGGAATTGCAAAGATGTTCTGAGTGGTTAGTGCATAGCTATGTGTTTGCTAGTGTGTTTTAGTTGGTTTTCAGGGCATTGCTGTGCAGTTGCTAGGGTGTTCTGAGTGGTGGTCAGGGTGTTGCAATATAGTTTCTGAGGTGTTGTAAGGGCTTATGCGCATAGTTATATGATTGCTATGGTGTCCTGAGGGGTTGCCAGGGTGTTGCTATGCAGTTTCTAAGGTATGATGAGGGGTTAATGGATAGCTATAAGGTTAATAACAACATCTGGGTGGTTGTCAGGGTGTTGCTATGTAGTTTCTAAGGAGTTATGAGGGGTAAGTGCATGGCTTTAAGGTTGCTGGGGTTTTCTGGGCAGTCATTTGTATTCTTCACTGAGTTCAAGTGCTTCACACTGGATCTCAAAGTGCTTTTTAGTGCTCGCGTGTCCGAGACTTATCAGCGAGTGAACGCATCTGCTCTAGTAAGCTCGGGCTGTGCTACCATTTGAACTTTGAGACGAATGGATAAATGGTCCGTGTGGCGTGGTTCAAATGAGTAGCACTGATTCGTTCCGCTTTTGGCGCATAAACATTATATTGAACATTTATCGATCTCTTGTTATTGTTTTATCGAGGAAAATTATATTGTTATCGTTTAATCGCCCAGCCCTATTTAGAAGTCTTAAAGGTACAGAAGCAAGAACAGCCTTTTTAATTCTAAAGGTCAATGGGAAGGTGGAAGTATGTCATGAAGTACCTTGAGGCAATGTAAGTGAACTTACAACTTAAAAGTGCAGAATATGTCTCTTTTAAATAGCTGATTATAGATTAACAAGTGAACTCAGGCTCTATATGATTGTGTATTCTCAGCCAATGTGCATGAGGAGCCTGAAGCTTTTGCAGCACAAGGACACTCTTTGTTGTTTTAATGCACTCTAATCTGGGTCCAGCTCCCAGCCCCCCCTCACGACTTCCCATGTCCTCTCAGCTCACGCTCACATCTCTCTGCCTCTCCGCTCAATTAAACCTCATCTCTGATGCTCAGACAAGGTGATTGTGTACAGTAGGGTCTGATGCTGGGGCACATAAAGGAACTCCACCCCACATACTGCTCCAGTGCTGTGCAATAGAGGGGAAAACAATAGATGCTTGTCTATGGCCCGCTATAGCCTCTCTTGACATTGTTCCTTTGTAATATAGGACAGCTAACCAGAATTTGTCCAGTGTGGTCATTCATACACAAATTGAATGTTTAAAGCCATTTCCCTGGGTTTCTAGGGAGGACAAGCAGAAAACAGGCTTGACAACCATGGAAATGTTCAGTAGTGAGGGATTATTATGTTGCTTTTTTAATTAGTTCCCGCCACCGCTATTTCACTGTTTATTTCCAGGATATCTAGGTGCCAATCATGGAAACATACACGTAATAAGGTCATGTGACATCCTATTTGGTAAAAAAAAAAAAAAATAGTAGGCAGTATTCAATTTTGAACGTAGCGTCTAATTCTTTTTTTTTGTCCTTTTTTTTTTCTCTCTACAGACAAGTGGTGAAAAGGTTAGTAAGCTGAGTTTGGTGGACCTGGCAGGAAGTGAGAGAGCTGCAAAGACGGGCGCTGCAGGCGAGCGGCTCAAGGAAGGCAGCAACATTAACAAGTGTGTGCAACGTTGACTCATTCTGCATGATGCCTTTTTTTTGTTTTTGTCTTAGTACTTTTTTTTCGCTTAATGTACGAACCTACAGAGGCTTTGCATGAATCTTAAGAAACCTGTCAAGAACAAGTCTAATTCATATTGTGGCCCAAAAAATACAAAATTATGTTTAACTTGAAGCCTGTAAAAGTTTTTTCTGCATTCGGACGCATTTTTTTTTGACAACTAAATGCATTATTTTATATTATATTATATTATATTATATCATATATCGCATCACATCACATTCATTGTGAATTATTTATTAATAATAATGGGGGGAAAAAACAATTACAAGCTCCAAAAATCATCTTCATTTTCTTCATGCATAAATTTATAAATTTTTTCCTTTCAATTTAGGGGTAAAATGTGACCCAGACAAGAGATTAATCTAGTCTATGAATGTCTGAGTCACCTCTGAATATTTTCCTATGGCATTGAATTGAGGCGTTTCCTTTTCTGTTGGATGGGTGCTTTGCCTCTTAAAAATGACATGTCATGGAAAATAACTGTTTTGAAATAAGTTGTGTAAGCTGTGTAGACATAATCTTCATTTACAGTGTGAAGCTCCCCACTAATATTGTGTCTTGATGTTTTAGTCATCTAAGAATGTATTTTAGTTGATTTGATTTATAGTTTGTGGTGTTTACATTAGTTTCTGTGAGGATATGTGCATTCAGTCATTTAACTTACAACAACGACAAACCATGGTTCACTGCAAAACTCCGACAGCTCCGTCAGGCCAAAGAAGATGCTTACAGAAAGAGGGGACAGAGTCTTGTATAAATAGGACAAAAACACACTGACAAAAGTGTAAATCCAGTTTTCTGACAGTGACCCTGCTTCAGTGTGGAAAGGACTGAAAGACATCACTAATTATAAGACACCATCCCCGAGCACTGTGTTGAATCAACAACTGGCCGAAGTTCTATTGCAGGTTTGAAAAACCCTGTCTCACACCTCACACACATTCTGACCCTCTCTCCATGGATCCATTAACCCCTCCCCCAACCCCCCCCCCACCCCCCGCACTTCGGATCAGTGAAGATGATGTACGTCAGGTCTTCCGGAAACAGAAGACTAGAAAAAGCACCAGGCCCAGACGGTGTTACACCAGCCTGTCTGAAATTCTGTGCTTACCAGCTGGCCCCTGTCGTCACACAAATTTTCAACAGATCACTGGAGCTATGCAAAGTCCCTTCCTGCTTCAAACGCTCCACCATCATCCCCATCCCAAAGAAACCCAAAATCACAGGACTAAATGACTACAGACCTGTTGCTTTAATGTCTGTGGTCTTGAAGTCATTTGAAAGACTGGTTCTGGTCCACCTGAAGGACATCACTCTCCTCTTGCTGGGCCCCCTGCAGTTTGCTTAGAGCAAACAGGTCTGATTGTGGACTTCAGGAGAAACCCCCCTGCACTCTCCCCACTCACCATCATGAACAGCACTGTAGCAACAGAGTCATTCGGATTCCTGGGCACCACCATCTCTCAGGACCTGAAGTGGGAGTTCCACATAGACTCCATTGTCAAAAAGGACCAGCAGAGGCTGTACTTCCTTCACCAACTGAGGAAGTTCAACCTGCCACAGGAGCTGCTGAAACAGTTCTACTCTGCAGTCATTGAATCCGTCCTCTACACTTTTATAACTGTCTGGATCAGCTCAGCGACCAAAATTGACCTCAGAAGACTACAGTGGATATCACTGGTACTCAACCCTCCCCACTCTACAAGAACTGTACTCATCCAGAGCGAGTAAAAGCGCTGGCAAAATCATTCTGGACCCCTAACACCCAGGCCACTTCCTCTTTGAACTGTTGCTGTCTGGTCGTCGCTACAGAGCACTGAGCAGCAGAACAGCCAGGCATAAGAACAGTTCAATCCATCTCATGAACAGTTAACTTTACAATAAACATGCAATACACAACACTATTTCTACATTTATTTATTTAACACATACTTCTTATTTACTTTTCCTTGCGTTTGTACATAACACACCTGTACACACAAATACCATCTATTGTCTATTTTGTATATTGTGTTTTTCTTCAAAGATTTGTTGTATATTGCTATTTCATGTTACTAATTCTATTTTTATTATCTGTGTCTTGTCACTGTCATTCTGTTTGTGCTGGAGAAGCTTCTGTCACCATAACAAATTCCTCGTATGTGTAAACATACCTTGCAATAAAGCTCTTTCCGATTCTGATTCTGATTGTTTTTCTGTTCTGAGAGGTAGGTTTTATACTGTGGAGAATAAGACTTGTTAAAATGGCTACATTTACGGGCACAGCTTGTTCTGAGAAGGGTTTATAAATCTGGTGAAGGCTTTTTGGCCTGCCAGTGCATATTTCTGTGTGAGAAGTGTGTCTTTTTCCTTGGTCTGTTTCTTTCTCACTTATTTTTTTCCATTTCTATCTTTCCTCTCCACACCGGACAGGTCTTTAACCACTCTGGGTTTGGTGATCTCCGCTCTGGCAGACCAGGGTGCTGGAAAGAACAAGAACAAGTTTGTGCCCTACAGAGATTCGGTGCTGACATGGCTGCTCAAGGTACGAACACCGGGAAGGAGAATTTCCACAGTATTTTATAAGTTTTCCAATCCAGTTCCATCCACACACTTTTGAATGTATAATCTCTGGAAAGTGACCGCTCTGTCCAGTGCATTGATGTTTAAAGTTTGTCCTTCTGGTGCAATTGCAGGACAGTCTGGGTGGAAACAGTCGGACTGCTATGGTTGCCACTGTAAGTCCTGCGGCAGATAATTATGATGAGACGCTGTCAACGTTACGCTATGCAGACCGAGCAAAGAGCATCGTCAACCACGCCGTGGTCAACGAAGACCCCAATGCCAGGATTATCCGGGAACTCCGAGAGGAGGTGGAGAAACTGCGAGATCAGCTGACGCAGGCTGAGGTAGACACTTTATATCGTTTTCTTAGTGTGACGTGACAAAAAGTCAAAAACTATATGTTAAGAACCTGTCATGTTCCTCCACAGTCTATGAAGGCACCAGAGCTGAAGGAGAGACTGGAGGAATCTGAAAAATTGATACAGGAGATGACAGTCACCTGGGAAGAGAAGCTGAGGAAGACTGAGGAAATTGCACAAGTAACAAGAAGAATAATTTGTGCTGTTTTGTCTGGACTGTAATTTTGTTTATGTCAGGATGTTCTGTAGTTCATTTTCCGTAACATCATCCATCAAACACAGAAGAGGACGCTTATGTTCTTCTCGCATTGTTTTTCTTTCTTTGCACAGGAGAGACAAAAACAGCTGGAGAGTCTTGGCATCTCTCTGCAGTCATCTGGTATCAAGGTTGGAGAAGATAAATGCTTCCTGATCAACCTCAACGCTGACCCTGCCCTTAATGAACTATTGGTTTATTATCTAAAGGTAATGCACAACTATTTTATTTTATATTATTTTTTTATTTTATTTATTTATTTTTTTAATTATTTTATGATAAGAGTTTTGTATATTGTGTGTACATATGCATTAGCAGTATTATTATACTAATAGTATTATTGCTATTATTTGATACTGATTATATATTATAATGTTATGCATGCATATTATTATACAAGTTTTAATGTAATAAAATATATATTATAATATTATATACATATTATTCTTTTATATATATATATATATATATGTAATACATTTTAAAGGGGTCATATGATGCTGCTAAAAAGAACATTATTTTGTGTATTTGGTG
>NW_015558630.1:513689-553441 GCF_001515605.1 Sinocyclocheilus anshuiensis
CAGAAAAAAACTGCATGTCATGTGACTTAATCAAAGCACATCATTGGCTAAACTAAGGTCTTCTCTTTCCAACAAAAAAAACGAGAATGTTCTCTTAAAGAGACAGTGGCAAGGAAATGAACACAAAGAGTGCGGTAGAGGGTTAAATAATACTTATTTAGTAGGTAAAAAAAAAACAATAATATATGCCATTTTTGTTGCTGTCTGATGTCATGGGCATCATGTTGCAGTAATGTATAATAGTTTAATTTATAATTTAGTGCTTGAAAATGTGGCATTCATTAAGTGTAGATTGTGCCTCTGTGGATGTCATGTGATAACGCATGTGCAGTTAATGCTGGGATGTTTTGCAGGAACACACTAAGGTTGGATCAGCAGATTCACAGGACATCCAGCTATGTGGAATGGGCATCCAAGCAGAACATTGTGTCATTAACATCACACCTGAGGGAGCTGTCTTTCTCAGCCCTTACAGAAACTCAAGGTAATGCATCGAGGATAGTAGTGTAAAAGAGAAAGGAATAATTGAAATCGCATCATATGACCCCTTTAAATAATACTTATTTAGTAGGTAAAAAAAAACAATAATATATGCCATTTTTGTTGCTGTCTGATGTCATGGGCATCATGTTGCAGTAATGTATAATAGTTTAATTTATAATTTAGTGCTTGAAAATGTGGCATTCATTAAGTGTAGATTGTGCCTCTGTGGATGTCATGTGATAACGCATGTGCAGTTAATGCTGGGATGTTTTGCAGGAACACACTAAGGTTGGATCAGCAGATTCACAGGACATCCAGCTATGTGGAATGGGCATCCAAGCAGAACATTGTGTCATTAACATCACACCTGAGGGAGCTGTCTTTCTCAACCCTTACAGAAACTCAAGGTAATGCATCGAGGATTGTAGTGTAAATGTGAGATGGGTAAACCAAAAGGTCACAGGTTCAATATAAATCCATGAACTGGAGAGAACTTAACCACAGGCTTTCTTTGAACTATGCATGTATAGTATATTTACATTTATGCATTTGACAGGTACTTTTATCTAAAAATGTAATACTGTAAGTTAAACTATAAAAACGCATGTGCTGAATTACAACAGCCAAATCATAATCTCTGTTTAGATTTAAATATTAAATCTAAAGTTTTATAAAATAACCTGATTTTGACTCCGTTGCAGAACATGTGTGAACGGATCTCCAGTCACCAGCCGGCAACAGCTTCACCATGGTGACCGTATTCTTTGGGGAAACAATCACTTCTTCAGGTCAGTGGTATTACCCTAGACTAAAGAATGTCACTTAGCGGCTTCCTGTATTTGTACATGAAAGTGCATTATGGTTATCTTTTTTTTTTTTTATGAAGACTATTTATATTTGTATCTTCTTCAGAATAAACCTACCGAAGCGGTGCTTGCGGGGTGAGGAAGAGGAGGGTGAGGGCGGGAACATGAAGAACAGTAACAGCAGTGAGCAGCTGGATGGAGAGGGAGACACGGCCAGCGATGTGTCCAGTGAGGTCAGCTTCAGCTACGAGTTTGCTCAGACTGAAGTCATGATGAAGGCTCTGGGCAGCAACGGTGAGTTTTAGCCACACACCTACTTTAAAAACAACATTTATATGACTTAATTTTAAACAGTTGTGTTGCTTAATATTTTTGTGGAAGTTGTGATGCTTTTTTTCAGGGTTTTTAATGAACAGAAAGTTCAAAAGAACAGCATTTATTTGAAATGAAAATCTTTTGTTGCATTATAAATGTCTTTACTATCGCTTTTGATGCACATAAAAGTATTAATTTGTTACAAAAAAAAAAATCTTACTGACCCCAAACTTTAGTGTAGCTGTAATAAAAAGTAAAACATTGCTACTATTAAAAATACGGACACTTAGCATTTAAGGAGGCATGTTACTCATTTCACATGTGAAGAGGTTAGCCCAGGGGTGCCCAAACTCGGTCCTGGAGGTCCGGTGTCCTAATCAAAATAGGTACTTTACCATTAATTCTTAAAGGTACAGTAGCCAAAACATGATCCAAAATGATGTAAAATTTTCTGTTGTTGTCTAACAGACCCCATGCAGGCTGTTTTGCAGTCTCTGGAGCGCCAACATGAGGAGGAGAAGCGGACCGCTCTTGAGTGTCAGCGGCTGATGTACGAGCAGGAGCTGCAGCAGCTGCGCAGACAGCTGACTCCAGACAGACAGAGCATGCAGATACCGCAGTCGCAGCCTTTGCAGCCACACTACCGCAGCTGGGAGAGACTGAGCCAGGGAGGAATGTCAACATCACCCAGCGCCCAGCACCGCCTGCGCCAGTGGAGCGAGGAGAGGTGAGGTTTACATTTTTGGTGGAAACAAATGTGTTTTGTTTTCCCAAGGTAAAATTTGGTACATAGTGAGTTTGTCTCTTGTTGTGATGACACCAGGGAGGTGGTGCTGACTCGGAGCTTGAGGAAACTGAGGGAGCAGATCGTAAGGGCTAATCTGTTAGTGCAGGAGGCAAACTTCATCGCTGAAGAGCTGGACAAGAGAACCGAGTACAGAGTTACTCTACAGATCCCTGCTGCAAACCTTAATGCCAACAGAAAGGTCAGGCACATTTTAGAGCAATATCAGGGTTTCTGCAGGTCTTAAAAAGTCTTAATTCGCCCTTCTACAAATTAAGGTTAAAAGGTCTTAAATTGGAGCAGAAAGTCATGAATTCATAACGTTATGCCATTAAATGTTGCATGCACTTGAAAAGAACAAATATCTTCATCAGTATTTTTGTGTTTGTGTATTCAGCGAGACGCTGTATTGAGCGAACCTGCCATTCAAGTGAGGAGGAAAGGCAAAGGGAAGCAAATATGGGCCCTTGAGAAGATGGAAAACCGGCTAGTGGACATGAGAGAGCTTTATCAGGAGTGGAAGGACTTTGACGAGGACAACCCTGTAAGCTCTTATTATTCACAGATGCTATACTGTCCCATTAAAAATGAAAAGGTGACACTATAGGAGTGTTTTTTTCTCTTCATCTCATAGGTGATGCGCTCGTACTTCAAGAGAGCCGACCCTTTCTTCGATGAGCAGGTGAACCACAGTTTAATTGGGGTGGCCAACGTTTTCCTCTCCTGCCTGTTCTATGATGTAAAGCTACAATATGCGGTTCCCATCATCAATCAGAAAGGAGAGGTGAGGATGATGTGTTCAGATCTGCCTGCAGCAGTCAGGCAGATATGATCAGTGGTTTGACTCGCTATGAATATTTCACGTTAACTGACTCATTAGATTTCTGAAGGAAGTTTCTTCCAGAAGATGAAATGGGATGTAAATTAAATAGAGTGCAGTTTCATCTGTGAAATAAAATCTAATTAAGTCATCATATAAAGCATGAGACCCAGAGTTCATCTCCAGCGGACCAGTGAAGTGTTGTTTACTTGTTGCTGGTGTCAGGTTGCCGGGCGGCTGCACGTGGAGGTGATGAGAATGGGTGGAGGATTTGATGACAGCGTAGCCGGAGGAGATGACAGTGATGGAAGCCCAGACGGCGATGTACAGGAACGCAAACTGGTCTATATGGTGAGTACTGAAGTTCACAGAAGCAGGTTTTGTGCATGTAAGGTTTGAGAAACTTAGTCATATCAAGGTTTTTGGTTTTAAATGATATTTTAAAAATAACTAAAATTAATAATAACAACACAATCTACTATTCTGTTGTGTTTATATTTAAAATGTATTATGTTTAAAGAAATCTTACCCCATACTAAATTGACTCATGTCTCTCAAACAGATTAAGATCCTGCAGGCTAATGGTCTCCCGCAGTACCTTTCCAATTTTGTCTTCTGTCAGTACTCTTTCTGGGACCAAGCAGAGCCTATTATTGTTGCTCCAGAAGTGGATCCCTCTGCCTCCTTCTCCAGCAGCAAAGACCCCCACTGCATGGTGGTGTTTGACAGCTGTAAGGTACGAGTCAAGACAAGCTGATAGTAAATTAGGCACAATGTGATTTACCCTCCAGGAAATCCTGTCAAACATAGCCCAAATTGTGAATTATTACTAATATTGACCTTCAGCATTTAAAACTGTTGTTAATTGTGCATCTTTGTTCATTAAAGGAATAGTTGACCCAAAAATGAAAATTTACTCAACATCAGACCATCTAAGATGTAGATGAGTTTGTTTCTTCATTGGAACAGATTTAGAGAAATTTTGCATTGCATCACTTGCTCACCTAGGGATCCTCTGTAATGAATGTGTACCATCAGAATGAGAGTCCAAACAGCTGATAAAAACATCATAATAATCCATAAGTAATCCACACCACTCCAGTCCATCAATTAACATCTTGTAAAGCGAAAAGCTGCATGTTTGTAAGTAAGAAGTCTATCAAGATGATTTTAATTACAAACGTTTCTGGCCAGAATCCATAATAACGCTTCCTACTGTGAAAAAGTCCATTCTCTGTTGTCTTCTCACGAGATGGCTTTTTCCATTGGAGAAAGCAATATAATGGATGGAGGACTCGTATTTTACCAGAAACAATGTTTTGAAGTTAAAAACCTTTTGCTTTACAAGACATCACGTGATAGACTGGAGTCGTGTGGATTACTTGTGGAGTTTATCAGCCGTTTAAACTCTCATTCTGATGGCACCCTTTCACATCGGTAAGCAAGTGATGTAATGCTACATTTCTCCAAATCTGTTCCAATGAAGAAACAAATTACATCTTGGATGGCCTGAGGGTACATTTTCAGCAAATTTTCATTTTTGGATTATCTATTCCCTTAAAGGGTTAGTTCACCAAAAAATGGAAATTAGGCTGCGTTTTACTCACCCCCGAGGCATCCTAGGTGTATATGACTTTCTTCTTTTAGACGAATCCAGTCGGAGTTATATTAAAAATTGTCTTTGATCTTTCAAGCTCTATCATTTCAGTCAGTGGGTGTTTCATTGCTTCAGTCCAAAAGAAGTTAAATAAAAAGCGCCCATCCATAAAATAAAAGTGTCTCACACGGCTCCGGGGGGTGAACAAAGGCCTACTGTAGCGAATCGATGCGTTTTTGTAAGAAAAATATCCATATTCAAAACGTAATAATCACTTTAATCTAGCTTGCGCGAACAGTTGTACACAGAAGCAGTTCCGGGCTGATGAGGTATGAGGTCAGCGTTGCGCATGCGCCGGTGAGTCTCGTGAAAACCAACGTTTGTTTACAGGATCAAAGGATTAAGCGGATATACCAAAGCTAAATACAGCTGAAAATCAAATTAAGATTACTGACATCATTTAAACTTTATTATTACCACATTGAGATGAATAAAGCACATTTCTCCAACATACTGACTTGCCTATTCGATACCTATTCGATATTTCCGAGTTTAAACCAATCAAATTACACAAAGTTCAAAAAATTACAACTTATGCATTAATAGTAGCACAATTATTAACATCAAATATTAAACTTATGTTTTAATAAATTAAAAGAGCTTACCTTTTGGCGCAAGGCAAAAGAAAATGGCGAAGAGAGAACTTTTGCTCTGGTCTTCGGGGATGGCTTGAGGGGCGGAGCTTAACGGAGTAAATTTAACAATGCAGAATTCAACTCAGATCATTTTCACCAACACTACGGGGCATTTTTCACTATTTGTTGGTAAGTTAACTCCTTAAGAGTAAATGGAGTGTAACACTGCTTAATTAACACTGTCAATTTTACTGTGTAGGATGCCTCGGGTGTGAGTAAAATGCAGCCTAATTTTCATTTTTGGGTGAACTAACCCTTTAACACAGGAGTTATCAAGAAATTGTTAACATGCATTTACTTGTGCCTTACTCTCTGTACTGTAGGAGCATGCTGTGACTGTAACAGAGGAATTTATCGAGTATTTAACAGAGGGTGCCGTAGCCATCGAGGTATACGGACACAGGCAAGCTGATCCAGGCAGGAACCCCGCGCTGTGGGACCTCAGCATCATCCAGGCCAAAACACGCACTTTACGTGACAGGTGAGCAGAAAATTGAGCTTCAACCCCCTGTAATTATCCGATTATACTGATACGAACATTCAGAAATGTAGAGAACATCTTGTATCTAATGATCTGCTTCCTGTTTGGAACTGCTTTGACTTTTATGTGTCCTCAGGTGGAGCGAGGTAACACGCAAGTTGGAGATGTGGGTGCAGATTCTGGAACTGAATGAGAATGGAGAGTACATGCCCGTGGAGGTGGTGCCAGCACGAGATGTTCGCACAGGGGGCATCTTCCAGCTCAAACAGGTCAGAAACCTCATGTTCCTGCATGGTTATAAATGATACAACTGCACGTCTGTCAGCCCACAGCTGCTGTCTATAGTTGTTTATTACGATTAGAATAAAGCATAGCATGAAATAACCTTATGACCTTTTTTTAGTCACGTGTTCGAAGCAGATGATAGCGAGATGTTCTTGACTGCTTGCTTTGAGCAAACTCTGTTGCTCGTTTTGGTAGATTTATTTTTGACTCCTAGGCATGCGAACTCTGTATTTTACTTGTGCTGTTATTCTATCAACCCAGTTGCTTAGCATTTCGCTTTAGGGTTTTTGTCGTGTGGTATTAACTGTTTCAGTGTGTCTTTCTCAGGGCCAGTCTCGGCGGATTCAGGTGGAGGTGCGTTCAGTGCAGGACTCCGGCACAATGCCTTTGATAGCAGAGATTATTCTGGGAGTGTCCATCGGCTGTGTGGAGATCAGGCAGGTGCAGATGACTAAAAACAATGAGCCACAAGAGGTAAATGTTCTTTTTCACCTAAACTTTTAGCATTTAGCAGGATGATGTCTAAATGTTGTCTGAGAGTCTATAACGTTTATATTGTTTTTCTTTTGTAGCTTGAGGGCGATGAAATGGACAGTTATCAGGTATGTTGGGTTGTCAATACATTTACGACATTGACTTTTAGTTGTTAATACATTTAAGTAAGTTATTTTATTTATTTTTATTTATTTATTTTATTATGTTCTTGCTGAGATTCAGTTTTGAATCCATTCTGCGTCATTTCCTTATCCTATTCCTGTCTCTCCCTCTTACTTCTTTCCTGTCTTTCTCCTCTGTCCTGCCCATTAAAGGCATAAAAAGCCCTTTAAGCAATAGCAGCATTTGTGTTTATGCATTTGTCCATCATCCTGTAGGAGCAAGATTTGGAGCGTCTGCGACATCAGTGGCTCACTGCTCTCACTAAGAGGCAAGAGTATCTGGACCAACATCTTCAGACTTTGGTCAGCAAAACAGGTAAAAACCAGATAGACACATGTACTGTTTTTAGTCTCAGCTCAGTAATGGACTATAAAATAGTGCTTTCCTCTCTTTAGTTTGTTGCTAATTAGCTTTGTTCTGTCCTTGTTTGGGGAGCTCATGCAGCTACCCGTCACTGTCTTTGAGAAACAAGCAGATTGATTAGATACAGAAGCAGACAGAAGAAATGTGGATCTGATTTTGTATGTCGTTTCTATTTGTATCACATGATGCATTGGTCCAAAATCTGACATAGCTCCTTTTTGTTCCTTTGCCGGACAAAAAATAAAATAATGCAAACTCAAAAACAGGTGGGGAAAAAGCTAGAGATTTGACTGAATCAGAGCTACAATGATTAGGCAGCGTTTTATCGCTGCATGTCCATTGATTTTTTTTAAACTTTTTTTTTTTTTATGTTATTATAAAATAAAATAATACTTTTATAGATGAGTAGAGATGCATTTAGATATTTAATAGAATTATGAATGTTTGTTTTAAAATATTATTTGGGCAGCGTTTTATCGCTGCATGTCCATTGATTATTTTTTAAACTTTTTTTTTTTTATGTTATTATAAAATTAAATAATACTTTTATAGATGAGTAGAGATGCATTTAGATATTTAATAGAATTATGAATGTTTGTTTTAAAATATTATTTATATATTTAAAATATTATAGAATTTTTAAAATAAAGTAAAAAAAAAAGCATTATTTAGAAAAAAATGATCAAAATATAAAATTAGAACATTTATATACGGAAGCATTGGTGACTAGTTTGCTCTCTATGACCAGATAAGTCTGAGGATGATGTGGAGAGGGAGGCCCAGCTGCTGGAGTGGCGTCTGACTCTTACAGAAGAGAGAAATGCAGTGATGGTGCCCTCTGCTGGCAGTGGAATACCAGGAGCTCCTGCTGAGTGGTACAGCACTGCTACAACCATACTGAATAATTAGCATTTAATCTGTACACTTAAATCAGTTAATGTTATAGACAGCTGGTAAACTTGTTGTCTGTCAGAGGTTTGAATGATATGTGATGTCAGTTTAGCTTCGATTTATGTAGTTTGCATTTTAGGGAGGTTGTTATAATCCTTAAAATATGTGATTTAATATATTGATATTTGGATTTGAGGCTTTGTTTGTTTAATGAATGTCAGTATCAGTATCATTTTTACAAATATTTAGTCATGAGTATTTGGGCCACGGGTTGATTTTTATGTCTCTCTTGGCAGGGTACCAGTGCCTGGGATGGAAACTCACATTCCGGTGCTCTTCCTCGACCTGAGCGGTATGTTTTTCGTGCTTGCTGAAGAACAGCAATGTTCTCTGCAGGAATGTCCTCTGTGACCTTTCTTCCACTGCAAGCTCTATTTATCTTAACGCTCATTTTCACACTCGTTCTTCCTGTGTTTCTGTTCTTCCTTCCTCCAGCTTACGACTTCAGCTCTCAGGAAAACCTAGACGTTCCTGAGGCGGGCGGCTGGGACGCCATGCTTATTTCTGAAGATGAGGATGAATTTTTTGACCTTCAGATTGTCAAACACTATGATGGAGAGGTGTGAATATGACCTACGCACCCTCAGGGCTCTCAGGCTCCCTAGTTGATTTTAAAAGAATGTATTAAAAAAAATTTTCTTCCAGGTGAAAGCTGAAGCTTCTTGGGACTCCACGGTTCATGAATGTCCACAGCTGAGTCGAGGTGCCGCTCCAGATCAGAGAGTATACTTGATTGTCCGCACCGTGGTGCAGCTCAGCCACCCTGCAGAGATGCAGCTAGTCCTGCGCAAACGCATCTGTGTGAACCTCACTGGACGACAGGTGCGGCATGGTCTTCTTTGTATGACCTACACTATCATCAGAGCTGAAGAAAATAAAAGTGTCTTTTTACACTTTTCTACAGTTAGGTCAGCTTTACATACAGCTGTGGCATATATTTTTGGTGCATGGTTGATATAAACCTTATACTTCTTAAGGAATTTCAAGCTTTAGATATGAAAATTATCTACCAAAACTCAAAACTATTAAAATTAGTTTTTATTGAAATAAAGCTGAAATAATATTTTATTTCATCTAAATATTAGATAAAAAACTAAAGGTTGCCTTGGCAACTAACTGAAATAAAATAAGCTTTAGCTAAAGTACTACATTACTAAAACTGAAATAAATTAAAGCTAAACATAGAAATAAACAAAAATATATAAATATAATATATAAAACAAAACTAATAATAGTATTGTAAATAATACTAAAATAACACCAATTCAGAATAGAATTGTTAGCTGATTTCAAAACTGAAGCAAGGTGAAACTGTCATTTTCTCAATATTTGCTGATAATCCTAAAATATTAAATAATATAAATATTATTCGCGCGTATGCATCACTGCAGAACTCTCAGAAACACTTATAGGCCGTTTTAGTTGGCTATTACCCATAAGAAAGCTGCTCTGATAAAGTTGCACACCTGGTTTCTTGAGGTGCTTTGTTTACGAGCACCTGTCTCTCTTGGCTGTGTATGTCAGCAGGACAGCCAGAGCTCAGAGGACAGGGAGATGCTGGCCCGTGTAGCCGCCAGCGCTGAGAACCCTAAATCCTCAGACAGTGAAGCTGCCATAGAGAAGTACCTGCGGAGCGTCCTGGCTGTGGAGAACATCCTCACACTGGACCGTCTGAGACAGGTCACTCAGCTAACTCCACTAATATTTTTTTATCCGATAAGATCGCATTTTATCATCTCTTTCTAATGTTGTTTATTTGGGCATATAGCATAGTGAGCAGATGCTGACTTCCCAGTACTACCTAGTTTTCTCTTCCGAGTTCAGCTCAGCATGTTGTTTTCATCATGTAAATCAGTTTTTTATCATGTGCTGCAGGAGGTGGCAGTGAAGGAGCATTTGGCAGGTAAAGGCAAGGGCAGCAGACGCAGTCTCAGCTCTCCAAGTGTGCACCGGGTAAGCGCATCTGCAGCCTTAAAGTCATCTTATTCCCAGTACTACCTAGTTTTCTCTTCTGAGTTCAGCTCAGCATGTTGTTTTCATCATGTAAATCAGTTTTTTATCATGTGCTGCAGGAGGTGGCAGTAAAGGAGCATTTGGCAGGTAAAGGCAAGGGCAGCAGACGCAGTCTCAGCTCTCCAAGTGTGCACCGGGTAAGCGCATCTGCAGCCTTAAAGTCATCTTAAAAAACAGAAATATTAAGGAAACTCTGCATCATCGGAGCCTGGCACATTATGTATTCATCATACATCACCTTTTTCTCCTCTAGTTATCTGGAAGCAGACAGGATCTGTCACTAAACTCAGTGCTGGATGACAACAAGGTAAGAATCTAGGGAGAAAATAAGACATGGTCCACCACAGGAAATGGGTCCTTTTATGTAACCTCTAATATCCAATTTGCTAGTGTAAGAATCGATGGGAGAGTCAGCAGGATATCTTTGCGCCATCCTCTCAGTTCAGCAAAACACTGCCACGACCATCCAGACCTCCTACACCACCTACACAGAATCAGGACCCCGAGCAAGGTACGACATAACAGTCACTCTTAAAGTGAGCGCTACAGGCTGTAGACTGTTTTGTCTGCAATAGAATAATCTTCCTTTTCCGTTTCCAGCATGACCCATTCTTTATGTGACTGTCCTTCCAACCATCAACTCTGTGCTCTCTACTGTAAATTCTCTTTCTGCCTGAACTCTCAGTTCTAACCTGGTTTATGAATTTAACAGGCACTTATCTAAATTACATAGAAAATTCTTGTATCTTGATAAAAAGCACAATATTGCCAGTTCGGAGTTTGAACCTGCAACCTTTCAGTTACCACTGAACATCTCTCCCAGTCTTGTTCAACTTCAGCTTCTTTCACCTTGTCACTTTGTGATCTGTCAAAAAATGTCAGTGTGACATTTTTAATGTGACTGTGCCTTCATACACTCCTTTTATATAATTTCTACATCTGTCTCTGTTTCACCATCATTGTCGTCTTTCTCCACACCTCTACCTTGCTGTTTGCCTCCTTCCCAACCCCCCCACAGGTTTTTCAGGGCTTGCTGCTTCTTATATCTTCCCAGTCAAAGCCCTGGTTCCTCAGATGCCCAAGCTGCTCAAGTCCCTGTTCCCTGTGCGCGATGACAAGAAAGATTTGAGACCCTCTCCACACTCCCAACAGGTCTGGTCACGTTTTCGACTTTTTAATTAGTAAACTGTGCCTTAAACCTTGCTTTGTTGGTCTCATGAAAACTGTCAAGAAATGTCCAGGTCATATTTAACCCTAAAACCAAAAGGAAAAGTTATTTTAAAATTCTAATAAATAAGAAAAATATATGCATAAGTAAAACCATAATGAACGAACAAAGCATTTTTGAGGCAAAGTGACTTCCATTGGGTTTCATGCATAAATGTAAAAAACTGATAGACAGGATCAGTCATAAAAATAGCCGTTTTAGTGCCTGCAAAGCCTGTCAGAAATATGCTGCATTTAGATGAGTAAATCATATGTGGTAATCAAAAAGGGATGCAAATCCTCCTGACCGATTTAATTTGAGTCAATTTTAGATTCTAGCGTAATGTCGTTCTGTGTTCATGCCTCCTCATTTCCATATAGACAGAAATTCCATATGCTACTATTACATTGCCCATATATCTGTGATACATTTCCTCATACAAGATGGATAAAGTAAGTCTTTAAATTAAGCCTTGTTGCCTGGTAGTGGATTTTTTTTGTGAGAAAACAGGCTTTTTTGGTTTTCCATGATTAAAACAGTGTCCTCATTTTGTCCAAGTAAATCATGTCAGGGAAACCTGATTATATGTTAGGCAGGAGTCCATAGATAAACTCCAGTGTTTAATTTTCCCAAGATTAATTGTCAAGCCATACCCTTTCATCATATCTCCCAGCATGCTTTTGACGGAGGCGTACAGGGAAAAAAAAATGACAGTGATATTTCATCGTGTTCATCACTCCTCCCCTGCACGCAGACGTTTTGATCTGTCAGTACTTTAGATCAAACGTAATCCAAAGGCTCCCAACATAAAAAATGAACCCGTGACACTTAAATCAAGCTTTGTGCCGCCTCTCTGAAAACCATTACCGAAATCGTAAATACAAATTTAATACGTTCCATTCATCTCTCCAGCATATGCCACGAATAATGATGCAAACAGCTAACAACCCTGATGAAGGAAGAGTAAGAATAGAACCGGTAAGTAGATCTCCACTCTGATCTCATGCTCCATCTTTGGCAAAATTAAATAAATATGAATGATGAATTGGGTTACAGACTTGTATTTTGCAAAAGTATAGCCTAGGAAGATATTTTAAGAGCCCAGTCTTTCTCTCCTGCATGTGATGTAAATTGCATGCTATTAAATCTGTGGTTTTCCTAGCATCTGCTGTCTGTGTGAGAGTCAGATGATAGGTTGAGGTGTAGTTAAATGTTCCTTGTGGTTTTGGACGTGCTTCCCCGTAGGTTGCAGTAATGGGGAAGAGTCCTGCTTCAGACAGACACTCAGATGGGTGTCCTGATGCCCTGTCCTCTATGCATGATCTGCCCCTGAGCCCCATCAGCGAGGCCTCCAGTGGCTATTTTTCTACTAGCGTCTCCACTGCCACCCTTTCCGACGTCTCCATAGCTTGTGGGGACCTTACCCCTACTCCCAGTTCCCAAGCGGGTCCCGTAGCATCCAGGCAGGACAACGAAGACTGTCTACCGACCCCTGTTAATGCCTCTGTTGCTCCTATAGAAGCTGGGCTAAGATCTGACAGGCCTAGAAAAGAGGAAGATACCCAGGCGGCCCCCAGGAATGGTGTCACCACTTCTCAGCAGGAAGCACAGCTAAATGCAACCCCTCCCCTGGTGTTGAGTACCTCCACAGACAGCCCTTTCTCCCTCCAGAAGGTCAAAGCCAATGAACTCAGGTCTTTCAGTAACATTCTCGGAGATAGAAAAGCAACCACAACGCAAGTGCAACAAACGAACAGCCTGGAGAAGCTAGAGATAACCTTCGAGGATGTGGAACCCGGGGAACTTGCTTGGCTCAAGGTGGGAGGGCGAGTCACTGTTGGATCCAGCAAGTCCGGCACAGTTTGCTACATCGGCCCAACACACTTCTCAGAAGGCGTCTGGGTCGGGGTCGAGTTGGACACTCCCTCAGGTTAGTCAAGTCTTCCGTTATCCGACAAGTTTTCTGAGATGTTGACACCTTCTTGGTGAGACGATTTACAGACCTTGTTCTTTTTGTATCCTTTGTCCACAAGGTAAGAATGATGGTTCTGTCGAGGGCCACCAGTACTTCCGATGCAACCCTGGTTACGGGGTGCTAGTCCGTCCAGATCGACTGACTCGACGGGAAGCTTCCAAAAGGCACACTGAAAATCGCCGCAGTGGGGAGTTCAGTCAGCAACTGAGGGGAGGAGCCGGCACTGCCATTCAGAAAGGAGAGAATCGCAAATCCTGGACCAGCTAATTGACAATGAGCTGAGCAGGACAGAACCTCCGCTTCCAACATCTGAATCTAACCGAGGAGGTCAACTCCGTCCATCACTGTGCTTGGGCTAATGGAGCATTCAGATACCCAACTTTGCAAGGAGGTGGTACAACATTCCCTTACAAGTCCCTCTATCAGTTCCGGTGCTATGCTAATGTGTAGCATGTGGGAGTGCTATCAATTTTTAACATGCTGCTTCAGTTGTGTTCCTTGAGATTTGTTTGCTTGTTTGGTAACTCAAGCAAGTCTCCTTGAGTCGACCGTAAATTAATCTTCCGGGTCTTTGAGATAAACCCATCATTTTTGTTTGCGCCCTGGTTTTATCAAGAGTCCCATTTTTGGACTTGATACTACAAATGATGCTTGATTTATCTTCTCTGCACAGTCAGTAAATGATTTTTAGTTTCCTGAATGTGCCTTTTAAGTCGACCCATTTCTTGTTTGTCATCCCTCATTGCACCTTCGTAGCACTAGTTAGAATGTGGTAAATGGTATGGTAGACATGTAAGAGATTATCTCAGGGATCCGATCAGAGTCATTGGATATGCCCAGTTGGGTTTTCAGCTGTAAGCCACTATATCGAATCTGGCTTTTCATGGATTGAAGGGGCTTGCATGTATTTCGCGATAGGTGCCGTCCTGAGCAGGTCAATGCAGGTTTCTGATGCAAGTTTCTTCATGTCGTGAAGTACTATTATTACTTGGCCAGTGATTGGACGACTAAATCCACAAGATGGGATGTTTTATTTGGGTTGGTGTCGTTGGAAGACTTGCCTATCAGTATTTTAGGAGGAAACAGCCTGCTTGGTGTGTATCCTTAATTGCATGTGGTGAATTTTTAGACTTGACTGAATTGGCACATTCAGGCTTAATTGCCTGGCTTAATTAGGCTCTCTCTTAATGGTTTTGATGATTGGACTGAAAAAAAAAGTATTTTAGAGTGGCTTATTTACAATCTGATGGGTTGGGGCACATTTTAGTAAGCAGCCTTTTAATTGGACTTGGGTTATTGAAACTACTTTAACCTCAAATAACTTT
The DNA here is from genome assembly GCF_001515605.1 of Sinocyclocheilus anshuiensis. Taxonomy (NCBI): domain Eukaryota; kingdom Metazoa; phylum Chordata; class Actinopteri; order Cypriniformes; family Cyprinidae; genus Sinocyclocheilus; species Sinocyclocheilus anshuiensis. Next base: position 528,447 of record NW_015558630.1, read on the forward strand.
GTGCTGCAATTTAGTGACAATTTAAAGTAGCTCAGTTTGATTGGCTTCTGAAGGACTGTCTTCTGCAAGAAGGTCACAGTAAAAGCACATTCCAGTTTTGTGTATCGGACCAATTACTGGCAATACATTCATCTTATTTATTCAAATTAAAAGATCTATAAGTGATTTCATTAAATATTTTTTAACATATTGTATGGGCAAAGTGGTCACATTTATATAGTTTTTAATAAGGAGCATGATTCCATGCAGATATGATGCTTGTTCACATCATGATGGAGAGAAAATGTGTTATTTCATTCCTTTTATATTCTATTCATGGAAATCATCATGTGAGTTCTGAAGTCTAATACAATATCAAATTATTAAAATGTATTTTAATGGTTGTAGTTATGTAAATTGAATTTATAAAGTGTAAAAATCCTATGAATGGAAAATTAATTTGCACATTTGATTTATAGTAGATAGCTTATGTGCCCAAAGGGTGCTTAGTTTTGTTGTAAATTAAGTAAACTAACCGATGATCCACTGTAAATCTGCTTTCACTGGATTTGGTGCTCAAAAGTCAAAAACATTTCGAAATTTCCATCTGAGAAAAGATGTATTTCTCCACAGTTTTAAGTTGCCTTTAATTTTTCCTGTTTTTGTTCGTCAAAAAATTTGATTTACATCTTCCCATTTTTTTTTTTATGCATCTTGATCTGTGCCTCATTCATAATGAGAAAAAAAAAAAAAAACGCACACATGGAGCATGTCTTTGTTGCTGTGATTAGCAACAAAGGCTTCAGGCGATAGGATTTTAAGACCTGCTGGGTCACATTAGAACAGATTGATTGCCTTTTAGAATGACAAGTCTCAGCTAAGTTTATTTTAATACATTTGTTGTAGCAATAACGTTAAAAATGCTTGTAGGGATTTGATGGTTCATTTGTTTGAACCTAATGTGTTACTAGAAAGGGGAAATGAACTTATAGAAGACATTTTCAGTAAGCTGATCTCCATGGCCCAACATTTCAATCACAGATGCTTACTAGATGTTTATTTTGTTTTCAAGTGCAATTGACCATTTTTCTTCATTAATACGGTTGAATGCACCCTACATTCATTCTGTTCAACATAAGCAGGTCTTCAGTAGCAGAAATGACACCTTGATCAGTCATAAATGACATAGATCCAGAGCCATATCTGAGCAACCACACAGTGGCCTTTTGAAGTGAAATACTAAATCCAGGTGTGGAGACTCGTGCTTTAGTCCTGTTTGAAATCCTTCCCGTTAAGGGCATCAGGAGAGAGATGTTTTGAAGGAAGCTTTGGGCCCTGCTGTTTACACAGATGTCAGACGAAGCTCTTGGCGGGAAGTTGCTGCTCTACTTCTGTAGTTTTTTTTGTTTTGTTTCTCCCTCCCTTTTTTTGAGCAGAGTTTCACTACTAGTCTGTGCCTCGTCCTGATGATTTTGTCATGAAAGTTGTCCCGAATATGGAGCGTTTGAACCCAGAGTATACGTGTGTGTGTGTGTGTGTGTGTGTGTGTGTGTGTGTGTGTGTGTGTGTGTGTGTGTGTGTGTGTTTTGTATATAGTTGCATCTTGAGAGTTCAATCTGAGCACAAGGCTGGGTTTGAGTAATTTATCTGCAATTCTATGCTGATATCCAAAGAATAATCATGTATAATAGTTCATTTATAATTTCTTTTATATTGACTGTACATTAATCTGGCTGTAAAGAAAAAAATTAAAAGTGACCTGATTTACACATTTGTCTTATTACTATTTTTAATTACTATGTTCAAATTTTGACATTTGTATTTTTTTTTTCTTTCAAACAAATTGACAGCCAATTTTTTTTTTTTTCTTCGCTGTATGGAAAAGAGCAGCTGCACATATTTATATCAAATGATTGTCTTCAAAGAACAATCCTGTTACAATTTCAGAATTAGGAATATAATTCAGAATTTGCATAATTGTATAATTCCGGAGTGCTGTAAAAAAAAGTTGTACAATCAGCCAGTGTCTTTCGGCTCATTAAGTCTTTATTCTCTAGAAGGTACAGTTCTAAAATAAAAAACAATTATTTTTTTTTTTGAATGAACAAAGGTGTCAAAACAAAACTTAAAAAAGTAACAAAGCATATGCGTTTTATACTACATTAATTACAGAACAGTCTACTGTCCAAAAAAGGCACTAAATTCTGTAATAAGAGATACATGATTAGACTATTTCAAGTTAATACAACAGTGATATATTTTTTATACTCATAGAATATATTTATATATATTTAATATATTCACATATTGAACATGGACAGATTAAAAACACAGTCAAAGTGTTCCCTCATTCTTTCACGACAGATTTCTGTTCCAAACACATTCCGACATTAGCTTAATAAAGACTCCTGGGTAACTGACTGGGCACTAGTCCATCATCACATTGTGCCTCAATACTGTTTCTAAGAAAGCGTTTACTGAGGGACTCTGTGTTAGTAAGATTGGACTGTCTTTATCTTATGATATAATGTACAAGACTACATGATTGCTGTGCAAGCTCATGAAACTTCACGCTCAGATTTGGGTTGGCAAATGAAAGTAAGATTGGCAGTTTGCAATGTTCATTGTCTCGCTATTATAGCATCTAATATTTTGACGGCGGTTTAATGAAAAGCTTTGAAATATAAAACAGAGACCGGGGCTAGTTGTCACGTAGGGAAATTATCACAAGGATTATATTTCAGTAATTACAAAAATAAAATTGAGTCAAAAATTGACTTTAAACGGATGTAAAACTTATTTTTCAGATTTGGAATTCAGTTGGAGCAAGCTGTAATTTTATACAATTTAAATTTCTGTTAGCCAAACCATTTATTTGATATTTTTGCTTGATATTTAAATTTTTACTGATATATATATATTTATAAAAAGAAAACAAAATTTAGGTTCAAAATTCAGGTTGGGGCAAGTTGTCACGTTTTATGTTGTAGTTTTATATAATTTCATTACAATTTCTATTAGCCAAAGCTAATAGAATTTGCTTGATATTTTTATTGATTAAAATTTTCCCCTGAAAAGCCAACAATCAATAATAATATATTTTAAATATAAATATGTATTTGTAATAATACATATTTAATGTGATGTTTAATATTATTTTTAAGAGAGTATATATATATATTTTGTAAATGGTGTTTTTCTCAAATCAGTTAATACACCGCATGTTCCCAATGTGACAAGCTCTGTTAGAGTCTGTAGTTTGACTCATATACAGTAACAATTAACTTTCAGCAATAATCACACCCTGTCAAATATTCACTGAAGTAAATGTCAACTAGCCCTGGTCACCCTTATAAAGGTACAGATTGTATTTGATTTAATTGAGAACTCAAATAACATGTTTTAACTGACCGTTCAACCAAATTACAAGACATAACTAAAGAAACAAATAATGTCTCATTTGATGGATTTATCTGCTTAGCAGAATTTACTAAAGCGAGAAATTTCATCTCCAATTAATAATCTCTCCTAACATACAATATTCTTTCGATACATATTTTAGCAAATAGACTCGGTACATTTATGTTAAGCTTGTGTAGATTTACGGAATAAATGTATTTAGGAATATTACCATAACGTTAACTTAAACAGCATTATCAACAGTTAATTTTCACAGAAATGACGCGTCGACAGATTTGACACATTCTGTCATTTAAGTGCTTAAAAATACTTGCATTAAGGCTGAAGCCCATGTTCAAAATTCACGTTCGGCTGCGACTGACTTTTTAAATACGAGCTTGTTAGTTAGCTAGTGGCGATCTCATCGACTGATATCTTACGCTCAGTGGGAACAAAGGTGTGTTGATGAGTTGAAATGGTATTTCAGACATTCTGAAAGAACATTTGAAGCAGCTGATACTTTTCACAGGTTTGTCATCCGATAGCTATTTTGATACGTCTAAAAAAAAAAAGCTTATTTGTGACTGCAATGATGTGCATTACACACAGAAAGCAGCTTCCTAAAAGACAAAGAGGAAAGACTGTAAAAGGTGGGAGAGGACATGTGGTTAGTATCTCCTTTCCTTTTTTAAAACAAGCACCATATTTTAATTCTGAAGCACAAATAAAAATAACCTGAACTAGTCCATCCCTCTTATCTTCTTTCTTTGAAACAGTACCTTATGAAACAAAAAAATATCTATATGTATGTTGGGGTAAAGAACCCAAAGCACCATAACCCTCCCCCTTAAAGTGACATTTTGTGAATATTCAACACAAAACAAACAATCAATTACATGGATAATTATTAGAGTGGTTAAATCCACTTTAATTGCAGAAATAAAACCCTCCCCCTTAAAGTGACATTTTGTGAATATTCAACAAAAAACTAAATCAATTACATGGATAATTATTAGAGTGGTTAAATCCACTTTAATTGCAGAAATAACGGTTATCAATCCCCATCAAAGGGACTTTAGATGTCATTACTTTCCAGAGAAACCCATTTTTTGGACACGTGGGCAAACACCAACAGGTTTTTTGTATTGGAACGTCGTCACCCTGATTGTCAAGTGTTTTCCCGCTCGCTGAGACCGGAATTCCCAATGCTACAACATTTTCCAGCCTCGTGCTGCTGAAACGTTTGCACGGTTATTGGCTGAGTAGAACACTTTGAGGTTATTTACGTTCAAATAAACGGCTGTTGTCTGATTGCTTTTAGAGAGGCCTGCAGAAGAGCCCGACTGAATTTCTAGTCTGCTAATGCTGAAATATAATGGCACAATCTTCACGAGTAGGCTTCAGTTTCCAGACTGCCTTCAATGCCTCCCTGCAGAGATGCACAGTTGTGTAGTGGCAGGAACATAAATAAGCTGCCGCTAGTAATTAAAAGTGCAATACGTAATTGCTGAAGCCAGCAGGCCGGTCGGTTATGGTACTGCAAAAACAGTCCTATGCAACTTTTACGCTGACAACCAGGGTCCAGAATTAACATTTTGCCAATTTCATGACTACAAGTATTTCATACTGCTCATAAAACTGTACTTTGTTTTACTTAAACTATTCTTGTCACAGTGGCAACTAAATTTAGTGACAAAACGTGCAAATCGCAACAGATACCATTGATTAGCGACTGCCAGGAATGACGCTCTTAAAGGAACTGAAATTAATTCATGAAAAAATGAATTTTTGCAGAAAATGTACTCACTCTCAGGTCATCTAAGATGAAGATGTTTGTTTCTTCGTCGGAACAGATTTGGAGAAATTTAGCATTGCTTCAAAGTTAAACATATCTTAATGATGGATATGTTTCTTACAAACATGCAGCTTTTCGCTTCATAAGACATTAATTGATGGACTGGAGTCATGTGGGTTACTTGTGGATTATTGTAATGTTTTTATCAGCTGTTTGGACTCTCATTTTGATGGCACCCATTCACTGCCGTAGCTCCACTGGTGAGCAAGTGATGTAATGCTATATTTCTCCAAATCTGTTCCGATGAAGAAACAAACTCATCTACATCTTTGATTGTGTCAAAGTGTTGTGTTCGGAGTGTTTTAATTTTTGGGTGAACTATTCCTTTAAGATAGTAATATGTTTAGTTATGAGTTACAACTAATCATCCAACAACCAATTATTACATTTACATTATTATTTTTGCTTTTAGTTGAGATATTTAAGTGGTGATGCTTTAATTAGCATGCTACACATTAGCTATACGACATTTTGCACGGTGAAACTCATCCAGAGGAGTTGCGTCTTTAAATTCACCTTGTTTAAACACTACACCACAGCTATACACATTCAGAAAGACGTCTTTGGCTGTTGCACTGTGTATCACAATGGTTTTTTTTGAGTGTCTCAGCCATTTTTAAGACAACATATGAAGTTAAAATAACTTTTAAAATAATGTTATTTAAACATAAAAATGTAAACGTTTTTAAAACCATGTCCAAACCAAGAGCTGTTTTTGAATGCAAAAACACATTTTACATAGACTCCCAAAAATAAACATGTTCAAGACTTCCTTAAGACTAATTACTAAAACAGTCCATTTTGAATCACATAACTATTTTGCACTTCTGCTACTGCTTGGCGAAGCAGACTTCGCAAAGCTGCAGGTACACATTTGGTGGTAGGCGAGTGTTAACTTTAGACCCTGGTGACAACTGTACATGTTTAAACGCAATTTCAGCAACGCTGGACTGCACACACATAAAGAAATAAGTTAAGAAGTGAGAGAGAATATGCTTCCCAACACACTTTCCCTGGAGAGACTGAGGCAGTGAGCATTTAGTATGATACTGACCTCTTATATCCTGCAAAGAAGACTTCCTGAAAGAAGGAAAAACAGAGGTGAAATTCACTATCCAAGTGTGAGATGGCAGGGTGATATGTCGCATGAAGTTTTTAGTGAACCTGTTTCATCAACAGTTTAATCGCAGTGCCTCCCCAACCTGCTGCGTGTAGGAGAACGGTTTTAATGAAGACTATTGAGGCATCATACGTAGGAGAGAGGTGGAAGGGGGGAATGTTGGGTTAACAGTCTTTATAACCTCCGCATTCACTTTGGTCATCCACGACCTGGCCATATTCCTCATAATCATAGTTTTCGCACAAACTGTTTGGCCTTAATTGCGTAACCCCACATTCGGCTTCCCTCCGTGCTCCACGTCAAAGGGCAGATTCTCACTCGTCGTCCAGCACCTCTGTTTTGATGTCACTGCTGGCTCCGCCCTGCCTCGCCAGTGCCAGGATGCTGTGATTGACAGCGGCCATCTCCACTGCCAAAGCTATGGGGTCCTGGTGTTCGTTTGGGCCAGGGTTGTCATCCTATAAGAAAGCAGAGAACCAGAGATTGTTCTGAAGCCCTCTGCTTTTGCCTCGCAAACCTGTTTGAATAACTTTGTGTCGTTAAAAGAGAAAGGAGCATGAAATAGTTCATACAACTCATGGTATATTGGTACCAGTTTGGTTACTGGCCGATTTTAGAGATTTTATTTATTTATTTATTAGATTTATGTTGGCTGATGTTGAATATTTAATTGTGCATGTTCATTTCCCCCATTTTCAAATGTAGATTTACCTCTGCCGTCTTTCCTAAATTAATTTACAACATTTAAAGTGATTTATTTTATTTACAAAACAGCATAAAATTTCAATATTGATGATAATTTAGTGATTATCAGCCATAACATGACAATAATTATTAGTTAATCCGTATTAGCTGGGATTTTTTAATTAATATATGATCAAATATATTATATATGAATCATATACTATCATAAAAAATATATATAAAAACAGACCTTGCCATAACATATCTGAGCCCATTAGGATACACCCAACATGATGGAACTGAGTTTCCTGAAAGGCATTTTTCTGTAAATTCAATATTTCTGAGGAATGCACATTTTGAATGAGACAGCTGCAGCATGGCGATAACAATGCAATGGAAATAATTATATTGTCCATATTCAAAATGCATTGTTGCATGAAATTCGAGCTTTGTCTGTCCCCAGAGGGCTTCAACATTACCTATGTTGGCTCTTCTCTTAATTTCCTTCCGTCTGTTGGCAAACCAGTTGTAAACTTTCAGAGACGTGACCCTCTCAAGATCTGAAAGCTTCTTCCCTTAATCAAATCACAGCAGAGCTCATCAATAGTGTCTGGGGCCACGATAACAGGCATTTACACATGCATTCATCTTATTTATGGAGGTTGTGTTTAAACATCCTACCTGGTTTCTGAATAACTGCATTGCAGGCGTTGGCAATTTCCTCTCGTTTGGCTTCATCGGGGTACTGGTTGTCATTGAAATAACTTGCGCGAAAACATAAGATAAACATAACGTAAGGCAGATAACCTTTTATAGCTTTAAATATATACATGCATCATGACTTTATTCAGTCTAGCTTTAGGATGACTATGTTTTACAGTTGTCACAATACCAACATTTCAATAATCAATATCAATACCAGTGAAATTTCACAATTCTTGATAACAGTTATGATGCCACAGCAAACTCTATGTACAGTAAGTATAATACAGTAAGTATTTAAAAAGTCAATTATTAATATAAACATTAACATTGAATTAAAACAATGGCATGATCTTGTGAGGTCTTGTGTGTCTGTCAATTAAGATTACATTTCTTCAAGTAATTATTCAAATAAACAATAATCGTTAAAAACAAATAACACTAACTGTTCATTCTACAGTAAGTTCATGTCAACTCAGGTCCATTAAATAATGTTAACAAATATAACTTTTAATTTTATTACTGTATTAATAAACATTAACATAAAAAAATGATCAATGATTTAGAATTATTTTTCACTAATGTAGTTAACTAAATGGAATTTTCTTGTAAAGTGTTACCTCAAAAATCACTGTTTCAAAATCAAAAGGTCATCCATTATCCTGGAATGACCTACAGTGACCTGTCCTGACACAATTTACCACATCCTCTCACCTCTCCATCACCGCCAGACACTCTTTCCTCCAGGTGAAGCGGCTGCCACGCCGCAGACGGAAGCTGCCCTGGGTGCTGCTAATGGGAGGAGGGGTTTGACGCCACTCCACAATGTCCTCCAGTGCCATCGGGGTGGGCCGCATCGCTAGTGTTGCACCTGGGACACAAACACGACGTGTCATCTCAGATGAAGTTTCATAAGGGTAACAGTCTGCGTGCTTCTGAGAAAAGACTTTCTAGTAGACCAAAGCCTTTTCACTGTGTCCGGAAGCAAATGATAATGAGAAAACCGGCACTCTGGGGTTTGGGTCATGATTCATGACTTTCTAATCTATTCACTGAATGTCTGATATCTTTCCTCAGATCAGCCTAAATGAAACTAAAGGAGCACAAGATTTCCTGAGATGAAAGACTCATGTCAAACTAATACAGGCCAACACAAATAAACAATTTATTACTTTTTTTGCCAGTGCTATTTAATGCTGCATACATGCATATATTAAAGGGATAGTTTACCCAAAAATGAAAATTCTGACCTCAATTTGTTCCAAACCTGTATGAATTTCTTTCTTCTACTGAACACAACAGAAGATATTTTGAAGAATGTTGCTAACCAAACAGTTAATGGTCGCCATTGACTTCCACAGTATTTTTTTCCATACTACGACTTGAGGGTTAGTAAATGATGACAGAATTTTCATTTTTGGATGAGCTATCCTTTTAAGGTTTATATAAAGCACCATTTAATGTCATGTAATGTCACAAGTAATACAAAAATTTGGAAATTTTACCCAATTTTACAATCACAAAATGTGATTTGGTTTATACAGAATTATGATTTTTTTTCATATTGTGTTGTATAGAAATCTATACAAAAATAAATAATAATAATAATAATATAAAATGTATGCAATGTTGTGCAAAGCAGCACTGTATTGATATTACTTGCTATTATGATAGATATTATGATATGTCCATTGAGTACACATAGGTAGACCACATTTTACAGCCAAATTTGTCTTGTGATTGTGATGTCTTGAGTTCAGAGTTAGAGCTATTATTAGATGACAGAAACGTTAGAAAGTTGTTGGACGTGCTACATGGGTAAATGACACTGGGGTTGGGTATTACCAGGTGTAGTTTTCTCTAGTTGGTACCAGCGGTAGAAGGCTCTTTTCTTCTGCCCGCTGAGGTCTGAGCCCTGCTGGAGGAGCCAATGAGAGATCCGGCTCTGACTGATACCTGCAGACAATGACACACAGCTTATAAGAGCAAAAACGGACTTGCATATGCCTCTCGAAGGCCTGCGCTGACAAATCCCACAACTGTAATAAAAAGCAGCCATACAGATGACATTTCTGTATAAATGTTACTGGAATACAGCATTATGCTAGAAGCGACGTAACAAAATATTACGGTGTGCTTTAACGGGTCTTCTTTTTATTATACAAAATAAATAGGGAAACATTACATCATGGTCACAGCATAAATCACAATATATGTTATTTATTTTGGAAAACAAAAAGCCAGAGCAAACTAACCTGTAACTTGGGCAACTACTGCCTGTGATATTCGCCGGTTCCCCAAGAACGCTTTAATCTCTTCTTTAATTATAGCACTGTCCATTCTACAACAACAGAGAGAGAGACATCAAATGAAAAACATCAATACTATTTTTGGTAACATTTCTTAAAGAACCATTTAATACAACAAAAAAAGTTCCTAATGCCTGTCTTTATATGTTGTCATATCAACAACCAGTCAGTATTAATAACATTAATTTAAGCTTTGCAAATATACATTTTATTTTAGTTCAGATATGGTATAAGTTAATGAGTGAGTCAGATTCAGTGTTAATGAGCCATTCTAAGCTGATGAATTCATGTGTCACTCGTTTTGATTGATTCATCTAAAAGAATTGTTCATAAGAGTCAACTGTTCATGAATTGGACTAAACTGTTTTTTGTTGTTGTTGTTTATTTATTTAGTCATTTAGCAGACGCTTTTATACAGTTTGTTTATACAGTGTATGATGCAGCATCCAAATACACAGTTTATTTAATTGAGTTAGTCAGATTCAGTGTTAATGATTGAGGCATTTTTGGCTGATGAGTTTATTTGTGACACGGTTTATCATTGGACGACATGGTTTATTTTTTTTATGTATTGTGATGTATTGTTTTTGTATGGTAGCCGTCCTCAAGTTCAACACATACAAATCAGGATATTTAAAGCTTTTTTTTTATCTGAATGAGAACTGTCCTATCGTGAGTGTTTCCCACTCACCTCATGAGCTCCTCGACTTTATCATCGATGTCCACTTCCTCATCTGGGTGCTCGAAAGCGAAGGCCCGCGTGGAGGTGTTGCTAACAGCGAAGCGGGGTGGGGAGAGCTTCCCGTTGGGCATAGCGGCGAGGCTGTCCCGTCCATTTTGGATCATCGGTGCTACTACCGGCATGGGGGTGGGGACAGTCGGGGGCGGGGAGGTGTCATAGCTGTTGCTAGGGGATAGAGAGAGGCCGTTGCCACGGTAACCCGTCTGCGTGGCTGTAGAGGTCGTCGAAGAAGAGGCTGTGAGGTTGTTAGAGGAGGTAGTGCAGTAGTTGGAAGAGGTGGTGGCGTTGACGCCGTTGCCGTGACTAATGCCGGCTGCCCCATTTCCGCTATTGGCGTGCCGGTGGCCGAACTTCTCCACATGCTCGCGGTCTAGCCGGTCGAGGGTGTCCAGGGCATGCAAGATCTCTTGCTTTGTCATGCCGCTCTGACGTAGCCGCTGCAGCAAGTCGATCTGCTCAATGGTAAAACGAGGCTCATCTGTATAATGGGACATTCTGCCAAGAAAAAGAGAGAGAGCTGCTGCATTAGAGAATTGATGTTGGAGGAAATCCTTAAACTCATGCTGATAAATCACGACACATGACTGCATGGTGTATAAAAGTCATAATAACGGTCTAAACTAAAAATAAAACAATGTTTTTGTCTAGGAAACGCAGTGGAGGAGGTGTAGCAGGGGCCACATGCGCATGAGCTCTAACTGAAGCATTCTTTTTCCAAGAAAAAGTCAAAGTCACCGCACCTTTATCGACCAATCATTGCAACAGAAGTGCGGAGCCTGTCTGAGGTCAAGGCAAAGACACTGCATGCATTACCACAGAATTTTTAATAGACTTTAAACAGCAGAAAGCTGGGACACATGAGGAGGGGGAAGGAGGTTAACTTTAGGGAAAACTGCCAAGAAAAATTCCATCCGAGGCGGCTAACCTACATTCAGTGAAGAAGCTGAGGATGAATCACTCCGTACGGGTGTTTGTCTGAAAATAGTTCTCTCAATGCCAGGCTGTTGCCCACACACGCGTGCTTCTGCTGAATTGTTATCCCGTAACACACCGTTTTTCAATTCATTTCGAGTTTTAAAAGGAAGCTACAACTTATGACGCTGCAAATGCAAAACTCGTGCCAGCGCAATATGCATTCCATATGGCACAGTGTAATGCAATCAAGCAAACGAGAAAACGGTGAGGCTCCTTTTAACAAAATGAAGACTTCAACTTCCCTGCGACATGTTCTTCAAGAATAAATTCTGCTGATGAGCGAGTACGACTGTCTCCTGGTGTCTGCGCTGCATTAAAATGCATAAAAAAAGATTTCTGCTCACACAAGCACCCTCAAAAAGCTTCAAAAGGTTTAATTATCCAGAGGCATCAGATACAGCAAATCAGCAAAAACAACAATAAATCTAGGAGGTTTTAAGGATTTGTTCAGTATTCATTTTTTTTGTATCTTCCAAAAAACAATACACAAAGCTTGTAACAAGCCTTTAGTGGTAGAAACTGAACAATGCAAGTCATAAAATAACAATCCCCTATTGTCCAACTGATGCGTGCACCACATATATATTATCAGGCTTTCTGATATGAGAATGCAAAACATTCCAAATGTAAAGGTGTCACCTTAGACATCAAATCTGGTTTTGAATAAGCTAGCCGAACCACAGTGACACAAGAATTCAAAATCGCCCATTTGGAGATGTGTTAAACCACAGGCACGCACAACCGCTTCTGCTGAGATTAAACTGTCTGTCACTTGATGACAAACCAACTCAGTTAACTGGCCTGCACACATGAAACTAGTAACACAAATAAATGTTTAATAATGCAAAATGCATCGCTACTTTTAACAATAACAATCATCAAGAGAGATGCAATCTTGCTATATCAAGCATTAAATGCAAGGCTACTGGTGTGCATGCAATTTTAATAATGTTTTAATGCTCTGAGGAGTTTTAGAGTTGCTCATTGTTTCTTTTATTTGCATATTCATAGTCTTATCTGACATATGCATGAAAGCATAAAAGCATCTATAGATTATAGTATTGAAACTATAGTACTGAGGCAGCAGTTTGCAGTAAACTCATCTGTTTTACAGCAGCTCAAGATCAAAGTTGATTTTGTCCATATGCCCCTGGTTCTGTTCCATCAGCACAGCATCCAAAAAAAGTCAAAATCTCCCTTTACTTCTATTCTCTACAATTTTAAACACTTTTTACAGCCCATTTGTTACATATGTAACTTGCATCTATTACATATGTAACTGACAGCTGGTAATTATTAGACCTTCATGCCCACTGATCAATGAAAGTAAAGAACAATAGAGACCACTGTGCTTCTACAATTAAAGTTATATCTCTATAAATATATTGAATATGATAAACATCTACAGAAACCGTGGGCTTAACATTACACAAACAAAATGAATATTCAGGTCACACAAAACTGCATCAAAGCTGTTGATGCCACTGAAGAAGCTTTTTTCCAGTGTCGGCTGCATATTGATAAAAATTCAAATTAAGGGATCAGTTCAAATTAAGAGATAATAAATCAAATGCATCCTGATATTATTTATTTTCCTGACATTCAAAGGCAATACTTTGCAGTTTAAAAGATCATGAGTAGCAAGTACATGACAACGCCTAAGTGATGCTCACAAAGATGCAGTAGAACAACAACAGTTATAAAAAAAAAAAAAAGAGAAATAAAATGGTTAATAATCATATTAAATGAAAACATTATACAACCTATTCAAGCAAAAAAAAAAAAAAAAAAAGATTTAAAGCTCTGTAATTATAATCCATAAATTCAATGTTTTTGTCACAAGGGCTTATAAGGAATGCTCATAATGTACACTATTAACCCCTATTCCCTGCTTCATATAAGCCTACTAAGCTAAGAGCCACTTTACCTCATATAAAAGCATTAACTGAATTCATTTGTGCTCAAACACATTCTTTTATTTTATAAACTTTACCTGCTTACATTATTTTCATTGCAGGGACAAACTGGCCACTCTGAGAAAATGAAATAATACGGCCCAAAAAAGGAAAGTCTCACAAGCTTGTTGCACTGACTAAGAAATATGGAGTTGATATGAAGAAACTGAGACTGAGGATGAAAGCTACACTCCAGAAAGATGCTCAGCCAGACAAAATGCAAAGTGTCATAAGGTAAGTGATAAGAACAGGTTGAAGGGACCATGGTAAGACTAGAGAAACATCCAGACTGACCTTGGTTATAATTGAATGCTGAAAAGTGCAAAATACTAAAAAAAAAAAGCAATCCATATTTTAGCTTCATCAGCTTTTTTCGCGGTTGTCGGGTTGGTCAATCAAAAAATGCATCTAAATGATCCTATTTCATGTAATGTTATGTGAAACATTTAGAATAAAATGCATGATGAGATACACATGTACAATACATCAAAAAACGCTCTGGGTTTATCATATTTGCAAGTAAATTAAGCAATTTAATTTGATCAGTTTATGTCAAAAATAATGTGTTTGGACTGTATTAATCGTATAATGCACACACTTTATTGAAAAACTATTAACGTACAGTATCTTAAAAAAAATGCACAACTCTGAATTTGGGTGGTCTTAATAGGGCCACCTTGACACCTTCCCTAATTAAAAAATCACTGCAATTGAAAATAATAATAATAATTTGCATGAACTATCAAGCCCATATTCACCAGACGTCACCTTAGCCCAATATTTACACACTCTACACCCAAATAACAAAGCTCTAGAATGCAGTCAGCACCTTGTTAAAACAAAACATGATAATATATAAATAAATAATAATAGTCATAATAATAATAAATGCAAAGAGATGAGCATCAACACAGCTATTAAGTGATTTCACCAATGTCAATACAGTGTCAGTTGTTGCACAGTTGCTGGCATCTTTTCTAAACCCCTATCCCACCACAGAATGAGAGCAGATGCGACTTCACATGCGAGCCAGCGGTCGAACCGAGCTAATTTCCCCCCCGAGTGTCATTTGCTCGTGAAAGCACATTTCATGTCTCCAGACAGATTTAACAAATGAAGCCTTTCTTATAATTTGGCATCTCAGACTTACCTGATTGTGCGCGAGCGGGGCCTCCGTGCACCACAGCATTTATTAAACTCAACTGACAGTGTTTCCGTCCCTTTAATCCCCGTCGCCAGACATGAACCAGCAAAACAGGACGATGTCCGACTCTCCCGCTACCTTTCCCTAATTTGATTTCATTTCAAGGCATAAACTGATTCGCCTTTGTCTGACTGACAGAAGCCATATTGATATTAACAGAAGCGCTGCGATGGTTTCATGGGAGTTGTAGTTTCTCTCGGCGGGCGGGATAGTCACACTGAATGGGAGTTCGTCGAGCTCCGGACTACAAATCCAGTGGAATATGGTCGATCATTTTTCACCAACTGCTGCACGGACAAAAAATGTCATTTCTGACTTTTTATTCGCTGAGGACGTGACGACAGAATATGGGATTTACTGCTTATATTTCTTAATTTTCTTTTCTGAAATATTATTTTTTTAATTATTATTTTTCAGCTAATCACGCAGATGTATGTTTTCAACGAGATACAAGTATTTTTTTACCTTTAGAGTATATATATTTACTATTTATTCCACATAGTACTTTTAACGAAAGACTAAAATGCATTTCATTAGATATTAATTTTGTATGAGGAAAAACCTTTAAAAATGACTTAAGAAGATAAAAAGTTATGTTTGACTGTACTAGAAATTTCTTACAACACCTGCAAGGGGGATTTAGTTTTATTACATACTACCGCCCTCTAGTGGACATTTATCGCAATCACTATGAATTGACCTAGTGCACAATACCACCGTTACTGGTAGCACAGCAAAACACATTAAAATGACATGATTCTCAAACACTGTATAACGCTTCCAAAATTTCTCTGTCGTTTATTTTCTTGCTTTAGAAGTAGGTAGGCTATACTACCAATGACAATTTTATAATATTATCAAAAAACAATGTTGGTCAATGGTTTGATATTTTTGTTACCTCTTACATTTTTGTTTTGTGTTTCATAATTGTTTAGTATTAGCTGAAATACCTATTTAATGACAACTTACCCCATACAGTAATGAACATGGTGGGTGTTCGAGTTCAGTGAAGCTTATTTGTAGCCTAGATTTATGTATATGCATGTGTTTGAAAATCTAATCACAGCCAAATAACCCAGGGCTTCTTGAGTCGATTATACTATTGTAATTGTGCAAACAGGGCAAGAAATGTGCATTAGGCGTGCAACAATATGACTGTTTTGGATAATTGACTTTGTGCATTGATCCACTCACTAATTCTGACAGCCCAGAACGCACAAAACGAACAAATAAGAAGACGAGAATATGCTAGAAAACATCTATTTCATTTGCTGCTTGGAAACAGGCTGAAAATCCACTGAGTTGCTTTTGCTGGCTTTCACATCACCTCTGAGATTCCACTGAAGTGACAGCAGAATCATATCGACACTAGTGGGTGTGAAAGCTGGTGAGGGCCACAAGTCTGACAGATGTGAATGGAGGGAATGTC
Organism: Sinocyclocheilus anshuiensis; assembly: GCF_001515605.1. Classification (NCBI taxonomy): domain Eukaryota; kingdom Metazoa; phylum Chordata; class Actinopteri; order Cypriniformes; family Cyprinidae; genus Sinocyclocheilus; species Sinocyclocheilus anshuiensis. The sequence continues at coordinate 544,800 of NW_015558630.1, forward strand.
ATGATGACACACGTACACAGACATGACAGGACTCACTCACCAATCTAAAGAACTGGATATTCACTTACCAGCTGTTCAGTCAAATAACAGCCTGCATTATGAGATATCGATTTGCACAACAGTAATCTCACTTTGTTGCTCATACATCCAATAGACATAGTTATCATTGTCAATTATGACCAAAGTATTACAAAGAGTAAATCAAATTAAGTAAATAAAAAGATACATGTTGTACAAAATGATAATTCGCATCGCACAGTCACACACCCATTTTCACATTTACAAGATTTACCAGCAAATCTGGCAATGCATATTTTATTAATTCATCATGCATTACACCTCTACATAGGTACAATCATTCATCTCAAAATAAAGTAAGCAGATTTCAGAGCTCAAGATACAAAGTGCTGGAGAAAATGATCTGATGTCCTGCATCATACCAATTTTGGCATTGCACATATTTCATGAAAAGCTCTAAACGACATGGTTCGTTTTGTTCTGTGCAAACATTTGTTTCAGTTCATCTGAAATACCTAAGCAATTCAATCAGTATGTTGACTTATGAATTCTATAGGCCTACAGCTGCTAGACACTCTGAAGTATCTGCAGTATAATGTCATGAAACAGAAGGCATTTGAGCTGTTTGGCTCTCATAACCGTCACACCGTATGCCTCATGCCCATATCTACATCCTGCACAGTGAAGAGGACAGTAAGTTACTGGCAGATGAATGTAATTTGCATCACTTTATAACATAGATCCTTCAGCAGAACCTAAAAAGTAATGCTCAGAAGCGAAAGAAAGAGGAGTCCAAAGTCTCACACCACAATGAAAATCTCAGACCCCATTCATGCATATTCAAAAGTTCGGGGTCAGTAATTTTTTTAAGGGTGCATTTATTTGATAAAAAATACAGTAAAAACAGTAATAATGTAAAATATTATTTCAATTAGAATGTAATTTATTCCTGTGATGGTAAAGTTGCAGATGTATGTATGTATTTATTTAAGAAACCATTTTAATATGCTGATTTGCTACTCTAGAAACATTTATTATCACTGTTACAAACAGTTGTGCTGCTTAATATTTTTGTGGAAACCATGATAAAACGTTTTATGGATTCTTGATGAAATGAAGTTCAAAATAACAGAATTTATTTGAAATAGAAATATTTTGCAAGTTTATAAATGTTTTTAATGTAAATTTAGTGCATCCTTGCTGAATGAGTATTATCTTTTTAACAAAAAACTTCCAACATTTTTAATAGTGTATATATGATATTTAATTTTTAATACTTAAGATTAAGAACTATTTTCTAGGTCACTAATCAAATAAGTTAATTTGTGACATTGATCGTGTGACTCTACAGAAGGTCAGATGTTCATAAGATGCTCTTTGGATCGTCTGATCCAAGGTTCATGCAGCTCAAGTGCTGCAGCAATTAAAACCAAGAGGGACAAGCAAAGTAATATTATACTATTATCAAGTAATAGTTATGAAATTAAAAAATTATGAAATTCATGTACATTTTTTCCAGTTTACATTTCATGCAAATTATTATAATAAAAATTATAATGCTTATAGTATAATATGTACATTTATTTATGAAAAAGAATGCAAAATATACATTCACACTAGTGGTCTCAGACTTTGGACCCCACTGTAGATCTACCAGCATGGCATCTGTGCTGTGCTTTTTTTTTTTTTTTTTTTTTTATACAAAGTACTTCTTTGACTTTCTTCTGAAGAACATAAAAAATATATTTTAAGAAATGTCTAAGTGTGTGTTTTTTTTTTTTTTTTTTGTCATACAAAGTACTCGAGCTGATTGCAACATCCTCCAATAAAAAAACAAACAAAACAAAAACTGCAATCATAAGAGAGCTTGAGTCAAATCTCTGTGCAGCAAAGCCTCTCCCAGCACATCAATCTTAGAAACACACCTGAGCTTCAGTTCTCCGTTCTCTTTACCTTTACACCAGCAATGGATATTTCAATTATACAGCATTTAACTCACATAACAGACTTTGTGTATGAGCCTACATCTGTATTATAAAAGTAATAGTTGCTATATGGGCATTGCAATCTGGCTTTTCATAAAGCCATTGTGTCGTTTTATTTGTAAAGGTTATATTTATCTGTCCACACTGGTTTCTGCAAGCCTATTATTCATTATGCCCAGGGCTCCGACCCCACCAGAAAATCCATTGTGTCTATTTGTTGACCCGCATGGCCTGGGATGGCCGTTGGCAGTCTCAGACAGTTGTTTCTGCATGATCGCCAAGTTCACCTTATTAGCCGCCAGGAAGTCTCTCATGGAGATCATCTCTCCAGACATCCTGCGTCCATCCGTCTCACTGTCATTCACTGCATCTGTGTCTATGGATATGTTGCGAACACGTGTTCGGACATGGCCCGGCATGACTGCGTTCCTACGGGGCCGGAGAGACCTCCCAGGGCAGTGACGGCATGGGATCTCGAGCTTTTTCAGGAGCCAATTGAGCACCTGCTTGATGACAATGGAGATGACGTTGAATAGCGAGTAAATGCAGCAAACGCCCATTAAAATAAAGACGAAATTGCCAATTCTGTAGACGGTTTGGTTCTCGTAACTGGCCCGCTGGGTGCTGACCATATCCCCGAAACCAATGGTGCTAAATGCCACAAAGCAGAAGTAGAGTGAATCCAAGTATCCCCATCCCTCGATTGAGGAGTACATGGCCGAAGCACAACAAGAAATGATTATTGCTGCCACACAAAGGATCAACATCACACAATACACTGAGGGCTTCCATCCCGCAAGACTGTCTTCACTGTTTAGCCTTGCATTGCTTGAGTCTTGTCTGCTGTCGTGAGGTAAAACTCCTTTGCGTCGCCGTTGGACTTCATGGCAGGATTTGAGAACAAAAGCCAAGACTGTTATCATTCTCTCCAAGAACAGATTAAAAAATAAAATGGTGGCTGCACAGCCAATGAGGCCATAAAAGATCAGGAAGATTTTGCCACCGACTGTGGCTGGTGTGGTCATTCCAAACCCTGTGGGAAATATGAGAGGAAGAAATGTTAATTTATACCCATATATAAGGGAATAAACAACATGTGCTGCAGGCTGTTTATTGAGCTGAATCACCCAAACTATTCTCTTCTTCTTCCGTGGAGCTGGAGAACAGTGTTGCTATTGGTGACAGATACTGAAACATCTCCCGTTTTTAGTTAGTCACACTGATTGAATTGCAAATAACAAGTGGATTGCATTATTCTTCTCATAGATGATTTCCCCCTGCATGAGAAGGACATCATGAAGACAAGCTCATTCACATTCTCAGCTCAGGTCTGAAGACTTTGTTTTCATAAGTGACGTGACGTGTGGCCAAGTATGGTGTCCCATACTCGGAATTTGGGCTCTGCATTTAACCCATGCAAGTGCACACACACAGCAGTGAGTAGTGAACACACACACCGTGAACACACACCCGGAGCAGTGGGCAGCCATTTTTGCTGTGGCATTCAGTGCCTTGCTCAATTGGTCTCACCTCAGTCGGGGTATTGAGGGTGGAAGAGAGTGCTGTTCATTCACTCCCCACACCTACAATCCGACTCGAAACTGTGACCTTTGGGTTACAAGTCAGACTCTCTAACCATTAGGCCACGACTGCCCTCAAAGTAGTCATTTTGCGTCTACACCACTGATACTACATATATAAGGTGCTTCATGGTGTGACTGGATCACTTAAAGATGCAATGAAAGCAAACCAAACAGCAAGAGAAGACAATATAAGCCACAAAGGTCTGCGGTTCATCGTTTGGAATACTAACAGTTGTGTGCTTGTTGGGTTCCCCTTTGGGAAATTTTCTTGTAATTAGTGAGGAATACAGGCAAGGAGAACTGGGAATCTTTGATTGCATTACATGTAGCCTTCAATGTAGATAAACAGCATCTTTATTAAGTCTTAGGGAAGACCTCAATGTCAATACTTAACAACTTAAAATGGTAAGAATAGAAATGTATTATGTACAGAAATGTATAGAAAACAGAGGGGAACATGTATCAGACTGACTTAACTTGTACAACATCCTTTATAAATCTCAGTTCTTGAGGTGTTAGGTCTAATATTGTACCAAAAGCAACGTTTTCAAAAGCTAAATGCAGGTAAAGTGACCTGCGTCAATAGTCCAATACCTCACCTAATGTACAGTGTAACAATTTACAACACATTATTGTGTTCTTGCATGTTTTATATATATTTAAACTAAACGTATTCATTTTTAATCATAAACATCCTGACAACGTGTACACCCACAAATAAATAAATACATACACAACAATGTGAACACTAAAGTAAAAAGTAACAACAAGAAAACTGTTACTAAACAATTCCTGCGGTTTACTTCAGTCAATAAATAAATAGTATCACATATACTGTAGGCTGTAGGTTATGCTTTTTTATGTTCAGACCTCAATAATTGGATTTTTTTTTTAACCTCAATAATCCTAATTTTTGCAGTGTTTCAGGTAAACAATTTAAGATGATAAAACCACACTGACATTCATGCAGGGACAATAAGACAGGTTTGGACTATATGAAATATTAGAAATGCACAGTTTATTAATTACAATAATTGTTGGCTAAAGCAATGCTATATATTTTTACATCCTATTTCGTTTAGACTTTGCTGAAAGTTGTGTTACTGTGAACTGAGATTTATAAAGGATGTTGTACAAGTTAAGTCAGTCTGATACATGTTCCCCTCTGTTTTCTATACATTTCTGTACATAATACATTTCTATTCTTACTTCGTTTAGACTTTTCATATAGTATACTGTTTTCATTGTGAGAAAATGCCCACTATTAGAACTGTATCTACTTTTTTCAGGCAAGACTTTAGGCTATAAGATATATTCACTGGATTGAAAAGTGTGACTAGTGTGTGACACACACACACACACACACACACAAATATCATACTATTGATTTTTATATATTCGTTGTAAATTTTTTGTAAATATAAATTATAAAGTGAATTTAGATATACTATATAACATACCCAATACATTTAAGAATATTTCCTCATCTTTTTAGTAAAGATATAATTCAAGTGTCATTCTTACCGATGGTGGACACGACAGTACCGACAAAGTAAAGGGCTCCAGTAAAATCCCAGCGTGGTCTGAGTGTGTCCACCCGTATTCCTGCCATGTTCGCCTCTTCATAATGTCTCAAGAACTTCTCCAGATCACTTCTGTTGAGATTGTACTTTTGGCTGAAAAGCTCAAACCTCTGAGCCCACTTTTCTTTCGCCTGTTTCTCCTTGGGATGCTCCAGGGCTGAAAAGACCGCGGCTCCGCACAGGAGGTAGAGGATGATGAGGAGCAGCAACATTATGAACCTCGCATTATCTTCATTCACAGGCCCACAGCAGCACGCGCCTCTACATGCCATTATGTGACTACTGCTGGACAGGACTGGTAATAAAGTCTCCACATCTTACATTTAACGGTGGTGGGCATGCAACTGTAAGAAACTTCCTCGTCTTCCATTATTATTGGGCTGCATGTACACCAGATGCACTTCATATGAGCAATGATGATGAGAGCTGCTCATACCATCCTTTGAGAATGGATTTAGTGCCAGCTGAAATCCTGATAGATGGGATTGTGGGTGGATCTAGTAGTTCAGCTCATCTCATGTGATGCATCTCACTAGGTCCCTTCGAAAAGCCTACCTTCTTTCAATCCACTCCAGTCGCTAGTACGTCCATCAGGTGGCTGCATGAATGAGCTATGGAATCCAATACTGGATGCAGGCGTTGAATGTGTGGACGAGCTAGAACTACTTTAGTAGGCTTTCCACACCAGTTTACACTGGCTAAACTCGGAAGAACTCTCTGGAGATATTCACGATGTGCCTCAAGTTCAGTAGACAAACCTCACAAGAAGCGCGACCTGCGACTGCACGAAACTCTCGGATCCGACGCATATGGCAAGCTATTTTAACAATTAAACACTAAAACTAACGCATCTCTTTCTTTATTGCTGGTACTTGTTTTACTAGTATACAGGAACTCCAGTAGTGACTAGTATCAGGGGCGCCTGCAGGATTTCATCCGAGGGTACGCACAGACGGACGCACTTAAATGTTCAATTCAATTCAAAATCTTGAGTATGCAACTATTACACATGTCTTTAAGACTTGAGGACCAAATGATCAGTGACAGCAACACCGAGCAGAATGAAGGTGTCACGTGTTTTAAAAACCTTTTAAAAATGGCACGAAAACAGCAAAAATCAACAAAATGAAAAAATACATCCATCAGCATGCTCACAGCTGTTAAACAACAACAGAGAACAAATCAATGCTGATGAAGTGGATATTCACGATTGAAAAAAAAGAAACTTAAAATAGCCTACTGTCGGTGCGAATGACCGCTTATTCATGACACAGCTTAATTTTCTCAAAGTTAGCCTCTCAATAAGTAGCCTTTTGTTTCAGCTATTGCTATGCATTAATTAAAGAGATAGAGAGGAAGAGAAAGAGCGTGTGTTTTTTATTTTAGTCACTTGCGTGTAAATGTCTTGTGTGTGAGAGAGACAGTGGTTTTTCAAACTGTTTGATGCCAAGGACCCGCAAATATAGTAATTCCCTTCGGGTCTGGTTTTATGGAGGTGCTAAAGATGAAGCTGTAATACTATGGTGAAACATATCTGGCAAACTACCCAGTGCGTATTTGTGTCTAGAGAGCGTAAAAGGTTTCCATTTACAATGTGTTTTACTGCGTTAAGAGTTGAATCTACTTCATCCAGCGCTATTTGTTATATGTGTTCTTAAGTGTCTCGATACTGTTTGTTTTACTGAAGGAGGAACGCTTCATATGATTCATATGACTCACAATAATGATTAATCCATAATTAGTGGCATGGCTAGTTCACTCAACAGAAATACAGGACACACATCATAACTGCTGAAATATTTGCAGGGTGGACGGACAGGTCAGGTTAGCCGAAGCGCTCATGGTACGCACAGTGCACACAGCTGTACACCTGCAGGCGCCACTGACTAGTATCTATTTTTAATTTACTACTACTACAACTACTGTAGGATACCTATTAATTTGCTACAGTCCTATCCCAACAAAGACCGATTTTACTGTTACTGGTGACAAATTGCTAGTTTTGCCTTTAGTCTTTAGTGATCTGTGGTTCAGATATCAACTATTCATTTATGACTAGTGTGTATTCCAGTTGTATCACACTACTACGCATACTATTACTTATGTTAATTCATGTTTTAAATTGAAAGTACTAAATGAATATACACTAACACCTTTATCAGATATTTGCATGTATTCCAGTAAAAAAAAAAAAAGAATATAAGAAAAAATGTAAGATCAACAACTGGGTAGATAACAAAGACTATAGAATACCCAAGACATGTCACTCGTATAGTTTTGAATGGGGAAAAATGCAATGCTCAATATGTCCGCTCTATCGCAGGAAGCCCCGCCTTCTGAATGAAAGAGCCAATCGCTAATTGGTAAAGTCAGCACGTCACTGCAGCTGCCATTAGAAGTCCCGGTTGCTATAGAAACAGTCAGCGTTTTGAGATGTGCGCTTATAACTGCATGAGCACTGGCTGATCTTAGCCTGAAAAATAAGCTTTTTATAACGCTATTTATGGAAAAGAAACAACATTTATGACACAGTTGTTGTCAGATTACTTAGGTGATTTCAAATATGAAAGCTTAGTGAACAGTTTTGGAGAACTTGATGTTTCCCCATTCAAAGAGATAGGAATTGCACTTGCATGCCCGAGAGGCGTTTCAAAGATGGCCGCCGAGTGACATGACTTGTCTTAAAGGGACTTTGGTATATAACTAGTGCTTCATAAATAAGCATTAGCAAAACTAAACTTAGACTAAGTATTTCAACCAAATTAATAGTCACTAGTAAAAGTGGAATGTGTCAGAAATAACTCTAATACACATTAATCAGAACTCTACATAAATGTAGATAATAGTTTTAAAGAATAAATGTTAAAACAGCTTTCCATATGATGCCTATGAGTCTTTTCAAGCCTCATCCAAGCACCAAAAAAACAAGACATTTGTAGCCTGATTGCACATGCAACTTCATCAACTTTAAGACACAATCAAATGCTCCTGTGAGACTGATACATAGCTGATAGTCTGATACTTACCTTAGTCTGATATTCAGGACATTAAAATTAAAATGCATCTTAAGAAATTAGAGTTACTTTAGAAATTTTGAACTGCAAAATGCAGCAGTCTATCCGTCTTTATATGGCGTTATTTTAATGACAAATGTCGAGAGCGCATTATTGTAGCGCGAAAGCACATTAATACAATGCGCGAGCGCGAATCTCTCTGCTCGCGCCCGGATTTCCCTTGCTCTCGCACAAAACCGGACGCTCGCGCTCAGATACACGCTGCTCTCGCCCAGAGAGAGTGCGCGCACTTAAAACGTGTCTCTCTCTGGGCGAGAGCAGCGTGTATCTGAGCGCGAGCGTCCGGTTTTGTGCGAGAGCAAGGGAAATCCGCGCGCGAGCGGAGAGATTCGCGCTCGCGCATTGTATTAATGTGCTTTCGCGCTACAATAATGCGCTCTCGACATTTGTCATTAAAAT
>NW_015558630.1:554249-559148 GCF_001515605.1 Sinocyclocheilus anshuiensis
GAGAGACACGTTTTAAGTGCGCGCACTCTCTCTGGGCGAGAGCAGCGTGTATCTGAGCGCGAGCGTCCGGTTTTGTGCTAGAGCAAGGGAAATCCGCGCGCCAGCAGAGATATTCGCGCTCGCGCATTGTATTAATGTGCTTTCGCGCTACAATAATGCGCTCTCGACATTTGTCATTAAAATAACGCCATACTTTATGGTTAAAGAAAACTATCACAAGCATACTTTCCAATCAAAACGTTGAAAATAAAGTTTGATTGGTCTTAAAAGATAGAACAAGATATATTGTTTGTAATATGTTAGTGGAAAATGTCCATAGTTAATGTAATGAACTACACCTGGTTAACTTTGCTAGGACACTGCATGAACTTGAGAACTGACCACACACACACACAAACATCAAGGAGTGAACATAACTGCGTCAAAACCATTGACAGTAGTTTCGCTGAATAAAAACATAATTTGATTGCTATTTTCAACATACATTACTGGATTTCAAGATTAACATAAGTTCTTTCCAAGAGTAATAGGAGGACACTGCTACTGAAAAATGTATTTAGTTCAAGCTTTTCCAGTTGTAAAATGCATTTTATTTGGCCTTTTTACAAAATGTTTACAATGAAGGCATAACTTTTTCAACATACATTACTGGATTTCAAGAGTAACAAGTTCTTTCCACAAGTAATAGGAGGACACTGCTACTGAAAAATGTATTTAGTTCAAGCTTTTCCAGTTGTAAAATGCATTTTATTTGGCCTTTTTACAAAATGTTTACAATGAAGGCATAACTAAACATCTCTACAGTTTCTATGATTACAAAACAGGACTAAAATACAGCATTATGGGCAGGGGTGCACATAAGTTTTTCAGCCTGGTTCTCATATGAGAACCTGGAGATTTGATTTGGTCCTCACACGGCACATGGTGTGACCCATCAAATATAACTATAAAAAATAAATTAATAATAGTGATAATATTATTGCACTTTATTTAGTTATTTTTTTCAATAAAATAATAAACTAAATAATAAAGTGTGATAATACTATTTTATTTTAAAATAAAAAGGGAGTATTAAATACAAATACAATTATTTTATAGTAAACTTAAAAATAAAATGCTAATATTTTTATTATTATTATTATCATTTTAATTTAAACCTTAATTATTATTTTTCATTTGAATTATTTAAATTTTTCATTTTCAAACTTAAAGTCCGCATGAAATCAAAGTTTACTTTATTTACTTTACTAGCGCACATTGCTAGTCTTGATGGGAACAATTAATCCGTGCAAATTAATCCGCTGAAAAAAATTGTCTTGGTAATCTTTAATCAAAATCTGAACATTTACGGTACTTAAGCGCTTTTTTTTTTTTTCAGAGTAAAAAACTTTTTTTTATTAGCAGAGACAGAGACCAACTTTCATTGTGTTTTGAAAATGTTAGCGGGTAGCCTAGATTTATGCTTTCAGTTTGAATAGAAAGCTTATACAGTACAGTTTGTCGATATAAAATGGTAATTGTGAGTTAACAGCTCTCAACCATGTTGGTACGCAAACGCGCGCTCTGAACTAATTTACACAGCGCATTTCTTATGTGCACCCCTGATTATGGGTGTACACTATTATGGTGTACATCTACCATTTCTGTCAAAGGTTAAAGTGTGTAATTTAGGTGTCTTAATCCTCATTAAGTGTGAACCCGAACAGACCCAAAGCGGAGTGAGACGCCGATGGTCTGATGTTAATTCTGTTTTATGCAGATGATCCCAGCACCTCGAACTGATCAAGAAGGAACCCATACATTTCCACGAGTGTCTGGGGCTTGAGCATAAGGAATATTCCAGATCCACGGTTGATCTGCAAGAAGAAAACACAAGTGAAATGCAACAGCATACATTAATGGAAACCCTAGAGATTTACAGTCTCGGAGTCTGACCTGCTCCAGGCACAGTTCATGATGCTTTGTGATGATGCAGAATTACGTATTTGCCTTGGGCCAACAAAGATTCCCGGTATGGACAGAGGAGAAGGTTCTGACCTTTCCCTGAAGGCTGACCTGCCTTGAGATAGATGCTCACCAGTGGCGTAACTACTGTACTGTAGTGTGTGGACTGTATCAGTATGAAGGATCGTGCACAAACTGCGGTTTACTTAATAATGTATTATAGGATATAGACTTCTGGAGAAGACTGTAGAATGGCAGTATCCATGGTAACCAGCCAACACAACTGGATTCAATCACAAAATAACCCAGCAGTTAAAATGCCTCTAAAAAGCACATGAAACAAAACAATGTAGTGAACGAGTCAAATGGTTCACTGTTAAACAGCTTAGATATAATACCTGTAATATGAGAACATTAGGCTACACTTTATAACTTATGCACAGGAAAATATAAGTGAGTCACTTGTGATATAAGTGAGTTCTCACAGATAACTGGGTGAAATACAGAGGTATACTATAGTCAACCTTCAAAAAGCTTGTCTTATATATACATATTGCTTTAAAAAGTAATACATAACAGTGTTATTTTAGTATCATTGAGATACTATACTATATTTGTTGTTAATCTTTTGAATTAGTTTTTAAATTTATGTTATTTTCATTTTAATTGTACCTAAAGTTTTAGCAATTTTGTTGTAAAATGTCTATATATATATATATTTTTTTTTCAGTTTTAATTTAAGTTTTTTTACTAAATTAACTAAATGAACAAACGGTGCAGGATGAATTATGCATTACAGTTTAATACTTAAAAGTTAGGGGTTTGTTCAGATTCCTAAGCCCGAGTATGAGCAATAGTAATAACGATGATTGCCTTAGCAAGAACTACTAAATGATTTAGTTAGTGCAACAATTTCAAGACCGTTCAATAATGACAGTTTTCATCTAACAGCAGGAACACACAGCAGTAGGGCTACACAAACAGTCACATCCAGGCTTAATTGTTGCCTGGAACAGCACCAATATACGTGAAGACGAAGGCAAGAAAAACTAATCATCATAACCATCTATGGTTTGTCTTTATGGCAGAATGGGCGCATAAAAATGGCATGCAATTTACCAAAATGATTACTGAAAATGAACAAGAATGACACACTTCTGACATGATCTGTTCTTGCACATTAAAAAAGCATTCATAAAGAACAACCTCATGTTTTTGGAAGGAAGAGTTCTCCTAAAAATGAACATTACCCAGTATAAACTTACTTCACAGCTGTGGTCACCATTCACTTTCATTGTATGGAAAATTGCAGCTTGGACATTCTGCTATAAATGGATCCAAAATTAATTCAAAAACATGAGGGTAAATAGATGACAGAATTTTCATTTTTTGGTGAACTATTCTTTTAATGGCGTTCTTAAACAGCACTCAAAGGTCTCCTCACTGAATTAAAGAACTAGACTCAAGTAGCTACTGAGTAGCGGTCCATTAATTCACATTAAGAGGGAGCTAGTCCTCCCTCTTTAGCCGTGAGCCGAGACTGAGCCTGTTTGAAGAGTAGAGAGTGATGAGAAGTTCTGAGCTGAAATGAATCTATAATTTTCTCATCACTGAGCAGAAGCATCAGCAAGTCAGGTCAGAAATAGAAATGTGTTAAGTTTGTCTTAATATAGAGGTGAAGGTACTCTTTGAGGTATACATTTGAGTCTGTCAGTAGGTTCGGTCTGTATTAATATCACAGGTGTTGACAGCAGGGGCACAGGTGAAATGAACTGTGAGAGTGAGCATGACAGATGCTCTTGTTAAAGAAACCATAATAACTATAATATCCCCTTCCCCTTAAAAGAAGTCATATTTGAAAAAATCCTTTTAGACATAAAATAATACATAAAATAAGAAACACTTTACAACTAAAACATTTACTCATCATTTAAAATGACAAAAAGTTATATGAAGTTATGGGTCAAAAAAAAAGTTTTTTTTTTTATGACAATAAGCATGTTTTTCCTCCCAAACCCTCAATAATTTAATGTATAAAAACATTTCACTTTTGAGTTTTTTTATTTCAACCGTTATTTATAATACTTATTTAAATCAGAAAAAGACAATAAAACTATACTATGATGATAATATAGATAATTATAGATAATATAGATATTTAAATGTTTATTTTTGGAATTTAAATAATATTTTGGCATTACAATAATGAGTATTAGGGTGGAAATGTGTTTATGTGAAGTTATGGGTCAAAAAAAAAATTTTTTTTTTTATGACAATAAGCATGTTTTTCCTCCCAAACCCTCAATAATTTAATGTATAAAAACATTTAACTTTTGAGTTTTTTTATTTCAACCGTGATTTATAATACTTATTTAAATCAGAAAAAGACAATAAAACTATACTATGATGATAATATAGATAATTATAGATAATATAGATATTTAAATGTTTATTTTTGGAATTTAAATAATATTTTGGCATTACAATAATGAGTATTAGGGTGGAAATGTGTTTATGAAAATTGCATTATAAAAATGTCACAATGCAAAAAATCTTAAAGGTCCTAAAGTAGGCCCAATTTTTCTTAAAGGGGTCATATGATGCGATTTAAATTTTTCCTTTCTCTTTGGAGTGTTACAAGCTATCCGCTTCGTCATGCCTGGAGCTGATCCGTGCTGGTCGCTGAGGAAATACATCAATTTAGTGCTGTGGATCGCCAGATCGGCTTTCACCATGGATGAAGCGGAGTCCAGTCCGGGGTCGTCACATGTGGTTGCCGCAAGCCTCCTTCGTCGAATCCGCCGGGCCGCGCTTTTCTGAAACCCCCGCCTCTGCTCACTCTAGCCCTCCCGCCGTTCCTCACTTTATCCCCCGGCCTCTGCTTACTGTAGGCCGCGGTGTGTGACGCTGTTTCGTTGGTTTCAAAGCGAAACTACTTTGTTTGGTCTTCCAAAA
>NW_015558630.1:559185-585513 GCF_001515605.1 Sinocyclocheilus anshuiensis
GCGTAACATTTCCGTCTCACGCTTGAGGTATTCGGCCAATCACAACGCACTGGATAGCTGGCCAATCACAGCACACCTCGCTTTTTCAGACCGATGAGCTTTGTAAAAATCGACACGCTTCAGAAAGGCGGGGCATAGAGGAGAAACAATAATGTACAGTATGTGGAAAATAATGTGTTTTTTGAACCTTAAACCGCATAAACACATTTCATTACACCAAATACACAAAATACTGTTCTTTTTAGCAGCATCATATGACCCCTTTAAAAACTATAACCTCTTATTTATTTTCTTCAATTTTGGGGTGAAGTATGATCTGGACATCATCATAACAAGTTCTAAAACGTTTTTTTCCTATATGAGAATTAGCTGTTTTTCCAAACTGTTCAATTCTAATTTTTAAAACGGATTAGTTTGGAACTTCAAAAATGATTCATTACAAATTACTATTAACTCAACCCCATGCTGGTGCTCTGGCAAGCAGAGCATCTGACAGAAATAACACTCAAGACAAGATTACTTCCAAGCAAAGAGCTATGCAAAAATGAAATCAAGTGCAAAAGAAAGTCTCTTTACCTGAACATTTTAATGTATTTCCTTTTGTGTGAAGAAGGTCAGGTATGGAAGAGCTGTTGCCATGGTGCATGCAGAGAAGTTTGCAATTGCACATTTGCTTTGTAAAGCGCAGGGTTATCTGTCTGTTTCCTAAAAGCTTTAATTATAGGTCTTAAATGGCCTTCTGGGTATTATGTAGTCTGCTGTATAGTGTAATAGTAAAGCTTTGGGTGGCTTGAAGAGGCAGAAACGCTTGTGTGACTCCATTGCAGTTAATTGTTACACACACAGTTATGTAAACGATTGACATTGGAACAGATCCAGTGGGAAATTGAATATCACACGAGTGAGTATCAACAAGGACAGTGACACAACGCATTTGATTTGATTGGATAAGTAATCATCTGTAGGAAATGAAGTGCCTCTATTAAGCATTTGCACACAGATAGCAGAGGCGAGACACTACGAAAGGCAAGAAAAACTAAGCAAAAAAATAATACAATAATTCAGTCAGACATGAATGCAATTCAGGGCAAGCTGGGAGATACTCTTCAAACGGTATGTCATCAACTTGGAATTGCATTTTAACCTAATTTGTGTACAAACATTTGGCAGTCTGATTAAATATTAGTTAAAAAAAATGTTAAAATCAAAAGTATTATATAAATTAAATATAAATACACTACAGTTCAAAAGTTTGGGGTCGGTAAGATTTTTAAAATGTATTTGAAAGAAGTCTTATGTGCTAACCAAGGCTGCATTTATTTAATAAAAAATAAAGTAAAAATAGTAATATTGTCAAATATTATTATAATTGACTGTTTTCAATTTAAAATAACTGTTAAAATGCTCCTGTGATGGAAAAACTGAATTTTCAGCATTTCTATCAGAAATCATTCTAATATTCTAATTTGGTTACAGCTTAATATTTCTGTGGAAACCGTGATCCATTTTATTTTAAAATTATTTGATGAATTGAAAGTTCAAAAGAACAGCATTTATTCAAAATAGAAATCGTTTGTAGCATTATAAATGTCTTTACTGTCGCTTCTGACCAATTTAATGCATCCTTGCAAAATAAAAGTATTAATTTCTTTAAAAAACAAACAAAAAAAGTACTGACCCCAAGCTTTTGGTAGTATATATCCTAAACATTGCAGAAACAAGTATGATATTCCAAACACAGAAAAAAAGATTCACTGAAAATTTAAATTTAGAGCGCCAAAACATAATTTACTGCTAAAAACACATTGAAACCACACTGATGCATCATAATCAGTGCAGAACCCCCAGCTCACTAAACATACTGAGAAGCCCGCCCATTTTTCTCTTGATCTGCAGGCCACGCCCACTCATCCCACTTCATGGCTGAAGCCTCTGTTATCAAAAGACCTGCGCTGCTATGACAACCACAGAGAGCTTCTGCCTCAGTTCATAAACTGATGACACCCTTGGTTTCAACAGTACCATCGATTGCTGCCTCCATTTTCTCACCATGATTAAAGGTCATCAAACTGTCGTGTCAGGGGCTAGGCCCGCTGTTTTCATTTTCATTTACTAAGAACGTGGCGCCGATGACAAATAGATTTTCTCTGCAATTATAGGGCTGAGCAATCAAACGGTCTTTGACAGAGGCTGACATAAATACTAGTGATTCCTGACGTTATCAGTAGCATGTCAGCTAGTGGATATACCCAGAAACAGAATAAAATAATCATATAAGCAATCTCAAAACATAGTAAAAACTGAAAATCGAAGAAAAGGACAATCACACGTTCAGTCAGTCTGGTATGCACTATTTTCAACATCAGGAGCCATGACAACATCAAGTGCTTTATTTTTCTCTGCAAAATGCTGTACCTAATACCATAATTCAGAACCTATCATTTTAAGTTTGCCCCGCAAGTCATGGTTAAATATCATGGCACTTCCAACAAAGGAATGACATTTCTTGCACCCTTTCCTATAAGCTTGGGTTAAAAAATGGAGATAAGTCTGAAATGACATACTGTGCTTTCCCTAGAACTGGATTTTTACTGTAATATAGGTTTCATAAAACAATAATTGCATAAATATAAATTAAAATATATATATATAAAAAACGTTTTAAAACATTATCTAACATTTTCATTGTTTTAACACCAAGTTATCACACCAATCAATGTGAAATCTCTTTTTTTTTTGACAGCATGTGTTGAATGCAAAAATGGTGAAATATCCCTGTAAGCTTCCTGCCTCTGAATCTATGTATTTGCACAGAAGTCTCAACCACAAAACACTAATTACCCAGCAGATGATAATGAGTTAATTTAATGTCATCAGTATGTCCTGCAGGCTATAGTTTGGATTCATCTGCAATTATGCTGTCAGTCAAAACAATGCACAGTTTTACTAAACTGCCATATACCTGACTGCCATATACTTATTTACATAAAATGGCAGGCTTCTCGTTTATACATACTGGCCTACGGGAAGCTGAAAAGTAAAATCCTGTTCATACAAAAACTGTTGTGTTTAAAAAATAAAATAAATGACCTCATTAATCGACTAGCTAGATGAATGAATATTTGATTTTTTGATTTTTGATAAATGCTTTATTAAATGAGAATTTGGGTGGCAATAAATGTCATTATTAATCCAACTTGATGGCTCAGAGCACACCACTGTGCAGCAAATGAAATGGCCATTAATTGTGTCATGCACACCACTTGTGCTTCACTGCTGTTAGCTATTAAAATATGCACTTTGCCATCTTTGAACACCTTGTTCATGACATCCAGTGATGTACACTCGAGAAACACACTTATTCATTATGCGGAGGGCTGCTAGAATTAAGCAGAATGTAAGTGAGCTACAAAACGAGTAAGTGTTGGAGTGAAAGAGCAAATTAAGACACTTGTATACATTTTTTAAAATGTATTTAGCCTGGATACTGGCCTGCCCTGCAAGCTTTCATTTGCTGTTTTGTGTTGTGCATTTAATATCTACAGTGTGTTTCCTGAGCAATCATTTGAACTCTGAATTTCAAAGTAAAGGTTAACCTTTCTTCAAGCGATGATACAGTGTACTTTTTACGCATTAAGCAAACCTTTAAACTTTGATGCAAATGCCTCATTGAAGTGTAAAGCTGTCATTTTTAATATGTGTGGCTGTTCAGAGTTCAGAAGAACATCTATGACATTTTAATGAAGGTTGGAACTACAAAGAATCTTAGTCGAGTTACTTTTGGGGAATGACGCATTGTTCAGTCTCACCTTTGCTTGAGTAACGCTGAGGTGAGAGGTCAAAAGGCACTGGGAAACCTTTGGAGGAGCTGGAGGCCGGAAACACATTCTTCTCCACAGGAAATGCACTCATATCCTACACAGACAAAGAGAAAGCACATGTATTCATGCTCAGTAGGAATGTGCAAATCTGTTTATGTTCAAAATCAACCAGTCTGATATTCAACATAAATAGGCAAAATATAAATGACATAATCATTTATCACACAAAACTGTCACTGTTCACACACAAAAATGGAAATTATTAAAAGATGACCAGCAACACTGCAGGAGAGGCTGCATCTCAGAATTAATTTTTCACTGCAGAAAAATATTTTTTATAATAAAATAATAAAAAAAAATATTTTTAATAAATAGTCACTAATTGACCAGCTGGTTGTCAGATGACTAGTTGACTAGTCAATCATCCTGCCCAACCCTAATGCCTAAAGATTTAGTTAAGAATAACTAGGATCCTACAAAAAAAAGTTTTCACCCAAATAAATAATTATGTGTAATAATAAGTACAATTCTGAAATATATGGCAAAAACACAACAGCATTTACATAAAAAGAACCAGTGCATTATTCACATTGTCCAAAAAAAAAAACCCATTGAAAGTCCCATTTATTTTAACCCCATTTATTTTAAGATGTGCTATGACTTCCATTAAATTAGATGATGGAGACAACACATGACAAAAGTGCTCGTCCAGCTCTAATGGGAATGTGTGCATTTACTCATCTTGTTTTCCGTGGAAAAAGCCAGAGGGGAGCAGGGCTGTTCTGAGGGAAGCTAAACTCTCATTTGTGTGGTGGGCAACTGGGCATGATGATGGAGGGGGCTGGATAGATGTAAAGGGCAGTGGAGAATATATCACCCAGACTCAGACAGCTAAAGCTTTCACAAAACCCAGAGAGATGCAGCAGGTGCAGGCAGCACACAAACACTGTCCTGCTATTTGTGAAAAAAAAAGGGAATATGGAAGGCATCTGGGGAAGTTTAGCAAGCTTTTTACATACATTTACATTTAATCATTTAGCAGACACTTTTATCCAAAGTGACTTACAAATGAGGAGAATAGAAGCAATTAAACCAACATTTAGGACTCTTAACCATTGAGATTAATTCAAGATTTAAGACCACCAGCACTGACCTCCATGTTATATATATATATATATATATACACACACACACACTGTTTGTGTGTGTGTGTGTGTATTTACACAAAAAATTAAAATAAATAATGACAGTAAAACGAATCAGCAAAAACTTCCTAATAACCTTCAAAATTATAGTTGCTGTCACAAATAACGCAGATAAATTGTGCTTGTGTAACTAATAATAGCGTCTTAGTGGTTGAGCAGAGGCATCATTGAGGTTAATGTGGTCTGGAGTAACATGAGGGTGAATTAATAATTGAGTGATTTATCTGAATTTCTGCTCAATCAGCAGCATTCAGGCACATTGACAGAGTTTAAGCATATTTAATAGTTTAGCACTAGTTTTCTCATTACTTATATTCCTGGTTTTTATGTTTTTCACTAGCATCTTCATGTCTATTGAATCCAGCTCTTCTGTTTAGCCCCAGCTGCTTTTGGTTGCAGTAAAAAACAAGTAGCCAATTTGGTGGTTCAAGAGGATGCCAAAGAGTAAACATCCAATTGGGTCAGAGCTTAAGTGGTTAACCAAGAATATTTCAACTCATCCAACAGTTTGTAAAAGCAAACACAAAACAAAAACGAATTCACTAAACAGAACGCCATGAATCCATATACATTGTGAAAAACATCATTTCTGCTTACTTGAAGCCTTATAATATGGTTACCTTCACAACATGGTTGATTTTTTGTTTTAATTTGTGGTGCAATTAAGTGCATCTCAATGTTAGCGCATGCTATACTGAACATTAATTTCCTTCCAAATTTCTGTAATGGCCTTGACTGCTTGGAGGAGCTAGCAATGAGCAATATATGTAAATACTGAATCAGAAAATTTGACAAAATTATGAAATCCTGAATTAAGGAAAGCATGACTCATGAACTGCATCATCACCTCAGGAACATACTTTAAGTCCACTAGCTTTGTTGGTGGTAAAAGAGGACAAGGGCGAGTTTGGCTCACTAATAACCACTGGTTATGATTGGCGTATGGCAACACAGCATGACTGAGACAACGTGATGCTGTACTGAAAACTTGCAAACACGTTGTCAAACTTGAACAGTCTGATCTCAGAATTACTTAAATAAGAGAACTTTAATTAAAGCACCACACTGTGGCAAACAAAAAAACGTGACTCGTTATGAAAATGATGGAGCATGACCTCGAACAGATGAAAACATAACTTCAATAGTCAACATGCAGCCTAATTTGTAACTTAAGCAAGCAACCAAGTATTATATTGTGTATTGAATGCAAATATAATGTCCCAAAAACATGCTAAGTGAAAATATAGACAGCCTAAACAAATGGCTAATCATGGATTCATTATAATGTAAAAAAAACCTTGTGATTTATTCAAAAATGACCTAACCATGACATAAACAAGACTGTGTTCAACTAAAACAAAAAGGCTTCAAGCCACAAAAAAAAAAAAAGACAACATATCCCTTTTGAATAAGAGAGCACAACCTTTCACTATCCTCTTTCAAACTCGTGCTTTTCCCCCTTCGCACGGCAAGAGAACTGAACCATACTGTTGCTTAGCAACTTTTGAAGTAATTCTAAGACCTACCCTGACAACAAGGACAAATTACCCTGTGAATATGTGAGCGAAACACAAAAGTGCTCTCTCTACATATGGAGAAATAAGAGATCTACCCCAAAACATTATGTATAGTATTTACACACTTACAGTAGTTTACAAGTAAGCTCAGAGACTCTACAGTACAGACATCTTTTTGTCTCTGTTGAGCTCCTTCTCTTGAAGTTCCTTCTCTTGAGGGTTTTACTGGAGATCTTAATTTCTCTTTTAAACTACAACCCTGCTGGAAAAAGGCTAAAGTGCTAGACTCATCAACCAGTAGCAAATATTTTGAAACATGACTAGAAAATCTAGGTAACACTTATTTTGGTTAGAGTTAACATGGTTTACACAGTAAACGCCATGATTTTCCAAGACCTTTCCAAGCTTGGAAATCACACTTTTGAAATTCCTCTCCATATTTCCAGGTTTCCAGGAATTTGGGAGTCCTCAGTTAATAAACGAGTGGCAATTACATTTACCATCTTATCATGTGCAGCTTACCCAGGTGGTTTACCAGTCTTAACCAGGCTGATTAAGATGCTCTGATGGGCCAACTTTGGTAGTCCAACTGTGTAATCACCTAACATAGCTTGTACCAGATAATGCCCATCTTTGATTAACTAGAGACCTCCAGCCACAATCAGAAGCTGGTTTTAATTGGATTTAGCAGAAGGCCAAAAATGCACAGATACTAGAACAGGCTTTGAAACAATTCAATATTATGAAGATCTCAGTTGTCATGTATTGATTTGAGTCGCAATACTCACAAACGCTGAAGGCAGGTAGAGGACTCCCAGTTCATAGGAGCGAACCATAATCTGAGTGTTGTTCTTCTCCAGGGCGCCCCAGGCAGCTTTTGATAAATCGGCACTGTGGAAGATACCAGCAGATGAAGTTTCACACATGTCTCAAAGTCAAACAATCATGTAAATGTCACCTAAACCAGAAGTGTTAGCATTAAATATGTCAAAGCTAAAGGATATTGTTGAGGAGATTTTTCAGACTGCAATTACTGAATAATTAATGCATTTTGGACTTACAAGTTTAAGAATGACAAGCTATGCCTGAAGGCTTCGCACCCACTGCAGGCTTGAATCTTCATAAAAAGGTCTATGAATAACTCATCGCCAGACATGACTGACCTAGAGACTCCCTATGCATTTCAACCACAATTAAAGCCACTGCTTTGAGAAATGCCATAGGAACAGCGGCCATTCACGCTGCCTTGAGATGAAAATAACATGGGCTTTAATGCCACAGCCACAGGAACATCATGTGTTAAAAGATTTGACTAAAGAATATCTTTGTCTGCTGGTAAAAGAGAGGTGTATCTTCAGGGTTTTAAAACCAGAATCTCTCCTCAGAGATTGTTTTTCTAGGGCAAAACAGCCAAAACACAAGCTTTCAATTGCTAAACCTAACATGCTATTCCTGGATGTAATCTGAAAGATAATCAAAGAGAAGAGTCTTCTTTTACCACGTCATTGTGTTTATAACTCACCTGACGCTTGTCCACTCCACTTCACCACTAAGACAAGTCTTTACCACTTCAATTGACCGATTGCACTAAAGGGCTTTGATTATCTGTAAAAGGAAACTTGTTAATGGTCCAGAGTCCATGGTGATAACTAACAAACATATAACCTCCCAGACTGAAGAAACAGGAAAGTGGTTATGATTATGCAGCTAAGAAACGGCCAATGAAAGGGGATGGTATAATCTTAAAGGGGTCCTATTATGCTCTTTTACAAAGCCTTGATTTTGTTTTGGGGGTGTACTAGAACAGGCTCTCATACAAGGTTGTTCGAAAAACACATTATTTTTCACATATTTTACATTATTACAACACCTCTCTCCCCAGTCTGGCATGAACGGCTCGAATAGTTCCTGTATCAAATGAAGGCCCGCCTTCTGAAATACGAAATGTGCTGTGATTGGTTAGCTGGGCCAGTGTGTGTTGTGATTGGCAGCACTCGGCGCCTGGTCGGGAAATGTCACGCCCCTTACCATAGCCGCCTGCGAGCTTCAGTGTAAAAATTGCGTCAATATCAAATCAATTTGAGTGAGATTTAAACCCGGATGATTGTAATCACTCTAAGTTCGTCTGCCTTGGGAAAGCTAGCGTGTCTCCGACATAGTGATTACACTTGTAGCCTTTTCTAGTGCAGCTCAACCAGGTCTCGTCCCATTCGTCGGTATTTGTGATATCACAAATCCCAGAAAATATGCGTTGTAGTCCAAACGAGTTGTTCGTTGTAGTTTTTGAAAAGTGATTTCTGTTCAATAAAATATCTCCTTTTGAAGTGGACTTTGAGCTTTGTAACTTTGCAGATCTTTTTTATGCTCAAACAGCAACATTACAGACTAACTAAAGTTGAAAAAGTGAAAAAGCATAATAGGACCCCTTTAAATAAACAAACATATCAGGCTTATGTTGTGTAAATATACATGTACAGGGCCTAAGGGATCCTTCGAGTGGAACACTATCAATGCAGCACAGAAGACACAAATCTGCCAGGGATCAGAGAAAACCAAGCCTCCTTCTGCTGAGAGCATTATTTCGGCAGCTATGTGCAGTTCTCTGAAGAACAAAAGAGCAGAAAGGGTGCTGATCTCAACCGGCTCAGCATTAAGATGACATATTCAAGGCAATAGAGATGTATTTTGGTGTTTGTTGTAACAAACTAACACAATCACATACACTGTATGCATCACTGACAAAACCTAACTGGGTAACTGACTTCACTGTTCATGCGATTATGCCTAAAATTCTGTATTTCCTTCTAGACTGCCCTCTTATCTGCTAAATATATATCTGAACTGATATATGAGAAACGTTTCATAATCTAATTTTGCTAAAGCAGCTTGAATGTGAAATAACAAAAAGGCAAAAAATCTTAATAAAACAGGTGCTTAACATGATGTGCAAATCAGCAAGTGATTAACAAAGCTAAATTACTGTTATTGTACAAAACTATATATATATTTATTTTTTTAATCCAGAGCTTTTAGGTTGCATTCAACAAACTTGTCACCAAGGTAATTATCGTTCACTAAAACTACTAAAAACATTTTCGTTAACTGAAATAAAAACAAAATAAAAAAATGAGTAAATAAAAAATTAAACCTAAACAGTAGTATTTAAAAAATAATAATAACAATGACAAAAGAAAATAGAAAATGAATAAAAATGTTACTAAAATAAAAATAAAAACTGAAAATGTGAAAATAAAAGCTTACTCAAAATATAAAAAAACGATCATAGTATATAAATAACACTAAAGCAACATAGCTTTGCACAGTTGTTCAGCCTGCTGCGACTAGAATAGCTACATCTGACCTGAAATGCTGACTGTCAAACATGCCTAAAACTAATTAAAATTAGCAAGCAAGTTACTTTATCATTATAACCTTGTGACAAGGAACCAGGCTAGTTGTGTGAAGTCCGGAGAAACCCTCATATAGGTTTTAATGTGGGGCATCGCATTGCTCCTACCAGTAACATCAGCATTCCAGCCACTGTTTAGAAGAGAAAAATTGAAAAAGTAAGGGAAAGAGAGAAAGAAAATGGAGAAACACCAGCTGATATACCATTCCTAGGTGCAAAAACACCAAGCATTTCATGCCATTTGCAGGTGCAGAGAGATGATGCTTTAGGGCGTACTGTGCAGAGGAAGAAGAGAGCTTTCTGTCTGATTGCTGTCAGCATTCAGGCATGAATACAGAAGTCTACATGGACTCATTTAAATATACAGAGCAGAAGTTTAGAGTGCGCACTCCAGAGGGGTGCTGAGATTGAAACAATCTAAAAAAAATTGGCCCATCTCTGATCACTTAGCAAAATTGAGGCGACCAGTAAAATCGCTTATGGTGATAATGTGTTAAAATGATGGGAGAGATTGGATAAGAACCCAATTGAAATTTCTAAGGAGCAATTTAAGGGTCAGACAACTCTTGGGAAAGGCAGCTGTTTAGATCACGAGGTCTGGAGCATTTCTGAGGAGCCTTTTCAGGAGAATATTTATGGTAACATTTAAAAACGGTAATTTTAGGCTGAATATTGATGAGTATAATTGTCAAAATGTTTTTTTTTCTCACAGAGATAGGAGAACTTACTGGAAGTACGAATGAAGCCAGAGCTGTTTTTGAGCTGTCTGTATGCTGTAGGGTAAAGATCCAGGGATAAGAACAGTCGGTTGTCATATAATGATTGTGGAGGTGTGAGGAAATTATTATTATTTTTTTTTTCAGAATAAAAGAATAAATGATACCTGGATAGCCCTCCAAACTGGTTCTCACATTTTCCACAGATGGATAAACCTAGAAATGACAGAATGTTTTAAGGACTCATTACAGTTTTTAGTTTATGTCAATTTGAGTAAATGTTTAATGTGCTTAAATTGATTAATAATTTATTAAATTATCTACACTGCCGTCCAAAAGTTTGGGTTCAGTAATAACCTTTTTTTTAAGAAATTAATACTATATTTAGGGTTTCAAGGATGGATTCAGTTGATCAAAAGTAACAGACTTTTACATTGTTAAAGATTCTATTTCAAATAAATGCTGCTCTATTGAACTTTCCATTATCAAAGAAGCCTGAAAAACTGTACTGCTATTTCCACAAAAATATCAAGTAGCACAATTGATAAGAACAAATGTTTCTTGAGCAACAAATCAGCAAATAAGAATAATTTCTAAAGGACTGTCTGTCAAAAAATTTGTGATTGCCTAACTTTTGAACTGTAGGCTATCCATCCATTCATCCATCTATCTGTCCATTTAAACCTATTGACCTATAGAACACTAAGGAACTAGACAGAGCTAAACTGTACGACTCACACAATACAGATGTGAAAATCGAAAAGTAGCTTTGTGTATGTGTTCTTTATATGTCTACATTTAGAATTTCTGAATAATTTCACCCCTACCTACCAGTTATGGAACTGAAGCACCTCAAAAGTTCAACAGAGTTTCTGAAGCCTGCTAATTGTAAGTCTTCGGTCTTTAGTGATGACACAGTGCCATTTAAGGCTTGATGGTACTGTCTGTCTACCATCTTTCTCTGTGCTGAAGACTCTCCGTGTGGTGCCTTGCCTTTTCAACTGACATTTAACAATAGCTGCATCAGACAGAAATCAATCTTCTATCCTTCCATCTGAGCAGATATTGTTATGCAAATAACAGGATGGATGAGAATTCTTCTTGTAACTATTGTCTCTAACAGCTCGTGCCGAGTGAGACGTGAAATGGTTTCCCTTTTTGTACAATTGGAATTCAAGTATAGCAAATGGGAACATGCTATGAATACTAATTGCTAATTAAACACGCGGGACGTCAACAAATTTCAAATTTCATAGCTCAGAGGAATTATATACCGAAATACGAATGAGGAACATGCAGAAACAAGCAGATGCACATGTGCGCTCCGGCGTCCCTCCTTGATTCTAACCTAATTGAAATGGAGACAATTGAGGGGTCATTTATCCTGATAGATAAGCAAGCTGGTAGGAGAATATGCAACTGTGTTTATTGTAATATCCATCTGGCCACATTGTTCACAATCCAGAGAGGGTACGGCAGTGATACAAACAGATACTTTCACTGTTTCAGAATGCTCTGCAGGGGCTGTTCAAAACACTCACCAGGAGCATCTGTGTTTCTGGACTGGCTAATGATTTCCCTGCCTTCCCCAGTGTGGTCAGAGTGCGCTGGAACTCAGCTGCCAACCATTTAGTCTTATTAAGTCCCATGGAGCCAATACTGGAGAACTGGCCAAGCATGTGCCATTGCTCTTCATTCTGCATGGGCTTCGTGTGCTCGCTGAGCAACTGAGAGAAACAAAAACAATGAGTGCATGTCAGTATTTGCATGTGTCTAATTTGGCTAGCTTTCATCAAGTGACAGATGAATTAGTAACAAAATTGGCCTTTGAAGTCA
This sequence comes from Sinocyclocheilus anshuiensis, assembly GCF_001515605.1. Classification (NCBI taxonomy): domain Eukaryota; kingdom Metazoa; phylum Chordata; class Actinopteri; order Cypriniformes; family Cyprinidae; genus Sinocyclocheilus; species Sinocyclocheilus anshuiensis. The sequence continues at coordinate 571,690 of NW_015558630.1, forward strand.
ACAACAATCAACAATAACAACAGCAATCTATTCAAAACAACACTTGACCTATTTTTGGTTCACAACCCACCAGTTAAGATCCACTGATGTGGCATGAGCCTTATTGAAGGTGTAAAGAGGGCTGTGTGAGTCAGTCATTCATATCAAGGAGCTGTTTAAAAAAATGCTCAGTGAGTTCAGTGTGACTTCATTTCAGTACAGAAACTGATTTCTCCTGGCTCAGTTTCTGAATCTTGCCAATCCAACACCTCGCTCTGCCTGCGTTATCTGAATTCCCTCAATAAATAAAGGCATGAAGAGTACGTCTCCAAGGCATCCTGCAGGTGTACAATGTTTTTTCATGAACATCTATTGTTGATGAGTAACTATTGCCTTTGAAGGAAAAAGAACTTGAATCACACAAAAAGATTGTGTAATAACACAAAAACATTACTTTTCTCAATCGTAGATGGCACCACTTCTCCATGGCAGGTCCTTGATATCTTCCTGGAGTTGAACCAATGAGATATACCCTATACAAGAAAACATACATAAGAAGTTACGTGATTCAAAAAACAATACTTTTTTAATTATCGTTCATTTAGATAATATTTTATCACCACATAAATGATGGAGGTGGGATTTGTTCCTGCAATTTTCACAACTTATCACATTGTCATATGTCATAACCATGTCATATTAGTGCAACCAAACTTTGACAGATATGCTTTTTAGAAAAAAAAAAGGCAAATAAACTAGATATTCATGAGCAGAACTGTATAGCCTGCTCTGTTCTTCTGAGTAATGTCTGGGAAGAATCAATTCCATTTGGATGGACAGATATTCTGATCACTAACTCTACACACTTTACTCTATTTTTTGTGTTTTTATTTGTATACTACAATTCAAAGGTTTGAGGTCAGTAGGATTTTTTAAAGCAATCAAAACTTTTATTTAGGATTCAAGGATTATTTCTGAAAAAAAGTATCCTGGTTCTCACAAAAATGTTAAGCAGCACAACTGTTTAATTCAATGCAGGTTCATTTACTTTTATCACGCTTGTACAGTATGAATGTTAACTCTGCTCTGATATATTGGATCAAAGATTTTCTCACAGATGGAGCACAGAGAGTTTTCATGAATGGTGTACTTTCAAATGAATTGATCTTAAATACAGGGGCACCACAAGGTTGTGTGTTGTCACCACTTTTATTTTCAGTATATACCAATGAGTTACAAATTAAGAGTAATACAGCTGGTCTGTTTAAGTATGCAGATGATATGGTTTTGGTGCAACTGTGTTCTGAAAACCCATTACTGAGTGAGCAAATTTATTTTCAAAATGTGGCTGTTCTTGAGGATTGGTGTAAATTGATTGCTCTGTATATAAATGTAAAGAAGACAAAGGAATTGATCTTCAGTTGCAATTCTGGCAAACATTATGTGTTAAAGGAACTAAAGTTACATGAGCAGGTTGTTGAGATTGTGGAAAGTTTTAAATATCTGGGAATATACCTGGATACAAGTTTGACTTTAGGTGAAACTGTGGACAATATTTTAAAGAAAGCAAGCCAAAGGTTGTTCCTCATGCGGAAACTGAAGAGTTTTGATGTTAGCCAATCTGTTTTGGAAATGGTATATAAAAGTCATGTTGAGAGTATTTTACAATTTAATATTACAGCCTGGTATGGTCATTCAGGAGTGAGGAGTAAGGATAGTAAGAATGGCAGGGAAAATAATAGGTCGCCAGCAAATGCAGCTTGAGGAACTGTACTTGTTGGCAACATATAGGAAAGCATCAAGTGTTGTATCTGATTTTACACACCCACTTCACTCTGAATTTGTAATGCGCCCATCTGGAAAAAGGTGTAAGGTCCCCAAATATCTTAGGACGGTTTATAAGCATTCCTTTGTAGCAGTTAGAATGTTAAATGAAAGGTAGGCAACTCTTTGTGGAACTTTTATATATATTTTTTTTGTGTGTTATGTGCGTTCTTTTGTATTCAGGGGCGGATTTAGTGAATTGGGGGGCCCAGGCAAAATATAGGAATGGGGCCCTATACATTTGCACACATTTTCCTAGATCAACCTTGAGGTTCCATTTTGCTGTTTTCAGCATAAGCCTGTGTGCAAAGGCTGTCTAATTCTAAACTTTAAAATACATTTATTTTTAGTTGTTTTAACTACAAATTTAAATAAAACTGAAAAAATAATGAAAAGGCAATTATACATTTACACACCTAAACTACATATATCAAGAGCATGCTCACAGATGAGAACAAAACAGCGGGCATATATGTAAAACTTTGTCCTATAATTGTATAGCTGCTTTTTCTGATTTTTATGTTGCTCTGTTCTGAATACCTTAAAATTTAAAGGATTTACTGCAACGCAATTTTATGATATGTTAATTATTCATATTTTTTATCAATGCTGCAAATGCTTTAAAAAACAGCTTTAAAATTACTTTATTGCATTCCAGACGCTTTTAAAGTACTTTTCACTATAACTTTTACGGGTAGCTTGAATGTAAACATTGTCATGAATTCGTTGTAGCCTATTCCCATTTGTAAAATAGCCAACAAATTCATTGTTGTAGGCTAACCCGATCTCATGAAAGTGCGTATAGCATGATTTTCTGCTTCTATTTGGCGTAATATTTCTATGCAGAAATTGACTTTGGCATGCAAAAGACTGATAAATTCATAATTAACGGCATGGGTTCAGTCGACAGAAATACGGGACACACAGGCCCATAATAGCTGCTGAAATGTTTGCGGGGCAAATCTCAGATCAGTCTGAGCGCTCATGGTAGCCTACTCACAGTGCATACAGCCGTACACCTGCAGGCGCCACTGACTCGGACGGTTTGTCGTGGTAATAAACACCGTAAACAGCAAACGTTCGCGTGTCCGCGCTTAATGCGCATATCCTATATGAAAAGCATTTTAGGGGGCCCTTGGCTTTTGGGGGCCCAAGGCGGTCGCCTACCTTTGCCTAATGGGTAAGTCCGCCCCTGTTTGTATTATGTGTGTAATTGTATCGCATGAGAAGCCAAAGACAAATTTCCACAGTGGTGGACAAAGTTTACACTAACTAAATAACTAAACTAACTAACATCGATAACAATAAAAATGTTTCTTGAGCAGCAAATCAGTATATTAGAATGATTTCTGAAAAATCATTCTAATGAATTATTCTAAAATCATTCTAAAAATCATCAGTAATGACTGCTGAAAATTCAGCTTTGCCATTACAGAAATAAATTATATTTTAAAATAGAAAATGGTTGTTTTAAATTGTAATAACATTTCACAATATTACTGTTTTTACTATATTTCTATATTTTTGTTTAAATAAATGCAGCCTTAGTGAGCATCCTTCCAAAAAAAAAAACTTAACCTCAGACTTTTGAAAGGTAGCACACATGCCATTCTTTTACACTGGTATAATTTATTTCAGATAAACCCAGAATTTCTGCCAGAATAAGCAGCATTGTTTTGCAGTTAGTCAAGGGTCTGACTATGCTATTCTGATATCACGTCATCTTTCTAATTTAAATAATGACTCTTTCACTTGTTAAGATTCTCACCTTGTTTCTGACAGATCATGCTGTTTTAATGCGGTCAATCCACTCCGCAGGCTCTGGGGCCTGATATGCTTCCAGGTATTCCAGCAGGTCTCTTTTTAAGTTGGTTGGAGACTCTCCCGCTGTTCCCGGACTTCCCTCTGGTAACCTGGGGTACAGAGGACTCATCCACATCCTGTCATAGAGATACAAGAGCATATTTACTAATGAAGGGAGTGAATAATCAAAATGTTACAAAGTTCATCCACAAGACTGTCAGATCCTGAAGTGGCGACAGGGGTATGTGCAGGGTTATATGGGTACAGGGTTATATGCCTGGTTAAAAGTAAAAAAGTAAAAAGCCTCTGAAAATCAATTCCAAGAGCGATCACAACAAAGTTAATTAAAAATATTTAATTCATAAGAGTCATTTGTTTGGGATCAGACTACACTGGTTTGTTTTTGCACACATCCCACAATTACAACTCAATAGAAAGATGTTACTTGATATCATTCCACATCTTTTTATTGCATCACATTAAATACAGACTGAAAACTCACACTTAAATGTTTAAAATATGATTTATTTTGCCATGGCTCCAAAGATTCAGTAGTGAAGGAGCATCACTGCTGAGAACAAAAGCAATGGAGTAAAGCTAAAATATGTCCCTCCATAAAATTCAGTTACAAAAGATAAAGAAAACATGGGTTGTCAAAATTCCATATACATTTTTCATTCACCTCAATTAAAATATAGGGTCTATTTTTTTACTATATTTACTATTGCAGAAGCATCAAGGCTTCTGCATTCCACAAGTGCACACATACATGCAGAAAAAGACTTCAACATGTTAGACTTCTCTTAGAGAAGTCCAATAACTCATGATTTGAGGAGTGTGGGGACTTGTCTTGATAGACTGGTTATAGCATATTCCCATGAGGCTCTAGGAGAACAAATCAATATGGATTCAGATTGGAGCCATTACAATAAAGGCAGCAGAAAAGCCCTTCAGAAGAGACTTGAGAGGAAGAACCTTCGTCTGTGTGAATAATAATGAGAATATGGCTTGGGCTGCAATATAGAAGGGATACCTGGGATCAGACAGAACCAGATGGGGAGACACGTCAGACCTGTAATGATATTCATTGTGCTTCACTGCGGTCTGAAGCTGATAGAGACAGGTTGGCAAAGTGAATATATGCGAGGAACAGAGGATGTGTTCTGCATAACATTGACTAAATACTCTGGCATTCAGGCAACTGCATCTAGCATTCGCCCAGCCAATTCAAACAGCTGACCTATGCCTTACTATCGTGAGAGAAAAAATCGTTGCTGTTAAAAATCTTGCAATTTTCATGAAAATAGTAGATCTCTTTTCCATTCAGCAATGGTCCCAACCTCACTTCATTACTCAGGCACACACACAGACACATCCTTCTGACACTAGATGGCACTATAAGTAGCAAATTTATGTTTTTGTTAATTAACGCCAGAACATCATGGGCTACAATCAAAATTATAATTTTTTTCCTCAATCCTATAGTACTCAGTGCAAATACATTTTCAGCCGTAGCCTATAATGTTTAATTGACCTGTGCATTGTTTGTACAATATCACAAAAACGGGTACATACTAAATATCTGAAGACATATGCCCAATTACACCAATGTTTATTTCTTTCTTTCTTTCATTTATTTATTTTTTTGTGATAAGGGGGTGCTCTAACTGAGCAAAACTGTTCAACTGTAATTAAAGTCAATGTGAATTATCATTTGTCACCCCATTTTACACCAAGTTTGGGGTAAGTTTTATTTATTTATTTTTTTTTAATTAATAGTAATGACATTTGTAATGTTCAAAAATATTTATTTTAAAGTTTACTGTTTATCAAAGGATCCTTAAAAAAAAACATCATGGTTTTCATAAAAATATTAAGCAGCACATCTGCTTTCAACAGTTAATTACAAGAAATGTTTATTGAGCACCAAATCAGCATTAGATTGATTTCTGAAGGATAGACTGGAGTAATGGCTGCTGAAAAATTGGCTTTGACAGGAATAAATTACATTTTAAATGAAAACAGTTATTGTAATAATATTGAGGAATATTGCTATTTTTACTTTGGTGAGTAATACCTTGGTGAGCATAAGAGACTTCTTTCAAAGACAAAAACGCAGAATAGAATTTAATCCATTGTGAATTGATTGGCAGAGGGTTTGCTTACAATGCCCTCTGTGTGAACTGACACTGATCTCACAGCACAGGTTGAGTGAATGTGCCAATATACTCTACTATGTCAGATTGTCTGAATATACTGTATGTATGCCAGAGGGTTTAAATATTAAAGGGGTCATATGATGCTTTTTTAAAGATCATTATTTTGTGTATTTGGTGTAACAGAATATGTTGACATGCTTTAATGTTCAAAAAACACATTATTTTTCAAATACTGTACATTATTGTAGGTCCTCTATGCCCTGCCTCTCTCAAACGCTTCGTTTTCTACAAAGTCCCTCCTTCCGACAAGCGCAGTCTGCTCTGATTGGCCAGCTGACCCAGTGCATTGTGATTGGCCGAACACCGCAAGCACTCGTCGGAAATGTATGCCCCTTACCATAATCACGAGCTTCATCTTTCAAAATAAATGTAAAGACAGAGCCCGAAAGGGGAACAGAGTCACGTGACAGACACAGTGATAAAGCTGGTATGTGTTTGTGATGTGACCCCCTCTCGCTCTCTCTCTCTCGTGCTCTCTCTCTCTCGCTCGCTCTCTTTCTCTCTCTCGCTCGCGCACACACACACACGATGCGCAAAACTCCGCATTTGAACAGTCAATAGCAAATACTTAAACTAATAACAAAACAGCAGCTGATTCAGAAGCGCCAGATTGTCATAGCAAAGTCAGAATTACCTCCTCTCCTAGGTTCACGAAACGGTCGTCCATAAAATGCATTGCTGTTCTGTTGTAAGTAATCTTAAAGATTCCTAAATGCATCTTCTTTCGGAAGGCCAAATAAAGTGCTTTTGCTTTCGCCTAGAAACACACAGCGTCTCCCTGACATGGCTGCTTCAACACTAACTGCGGTTACTGAAACCACGCCTTCTTTCTTTGCGAGCCCATTTGGGCGGCATTATGCAAATATTTCCACATAGTGACGTAGATATGTGGGGGCGTGTTAGAACGAGCCATTTTAGGGGGGCGTGGCAGAGTCTTAACTTTGATAAAGAATATCTCTTTGATTTTGAGACTTTAGTCTTTGCAACTTCAGGGATCTTATCTATGCACAATCAGCTTGTAACACTCCAAAGAGAAAGGAAAACTTGAAATCGCATCATATGACCCCTTTAATTGCTCAATTTAGAGATTTCATTTCCACCTCACTAATCCACAGCTTAGTGTGGGTGATAACCTAACTGCCAGCCTAACCCTGTGACTCTGGAGCTTTTGACTCCTTAATGGTATTCTGTTCCTGATAGACCACTAATATAATCGAACCTAATAACCAAAAGTGATTGCTAATTCATTGGCCCTTGCTCTGACCTGCCTGCTACCTTCTGTGAATATGACACCATGGAGAATATCTTTATTAATGAACAGCATTCATAAAACGCTGCTTCATTTAAGCAATTATTCCATGTAGCTAATTTAAACAGACCATTTTAGGTCAGAGGAGTCTATAATGATTGGTTTATTTGGATTTGCAGAGCTACATCAGCTTAATTTCAATTTACTCTAAGTGTCTGCTCAGTGCGTTGTCATAGCAACAGACAAATGTGTCATTAAGACTAGCAAATGCACGACTTTCATTTCTGATATGAAACAAATGTTGGCACATTCGGAAAATGAGCAACTCCAAGAGAGCGCAACATAAACAGCTCGTTTCCAATTGACCGCAGCATCAGCATTAACATTTCCGTTCTGATTATTCATTCACACAAGTGCTGCAAGAAGAGTGTGTATTTAGCCCCTCCCATTCCACACTGGACCATCTTACCCCTGTGTCTTCTGGTACCAATCGGCTCGGATGAGGTTTGAGGTAAGAATGATGACTCTCAATCCCTCCTCGTACCAAAGCAGCATCATTTTCCTGCAAAAGGCAACTATGACTTTAATACAGCTGATCTTATATAATGACATTCATTTGATCTAACCACTTTCTTTCATTTCTGTCCAACAAACAGTGTGAAACACTACCAATGGCATATTTAGCAAAGACTCAGCATTACTTCCCTGCATAATAACATTGATTTGACCTAAAATCCATGTCTTTTTGTGTCAAGCGGTATAAAAGAGTACATTTAAACAGTGAGTCACATTTATTAAGCCTTCAGCTTTTGTGTTGTATTAATCGTAACAAGATCAATTCTATGCTGTTCTTTGTTTGAAAAAATGTATTAATTAAACAAAAAACTCTCCATGCTCTTTAGAGAGGGATGTTTAGAACTAATTTAAAGGCAAATTAGCACATGAAGACTTGACAAAGGTGTTCGAGAAGGATTATACTGCCAATCTTTTTGTTCTTTTGCTTCCTTTTTTGTTGAATTTATATGAAATGAGACAAGCCATTTAACTTGCACCTCTGGAGTCAAAAATGCTCAATTCTGTTATGTCTTTCTCTGTTGAATAAAACATGAAAGATTCTTGTGAGAGAAAACAGTGATCTAAGAATACATTACATTAAAATTCAATACTGCGCCTGTTTAACATCTAATTTCAACTCATCACAACAGATGCTCAGCTGATAATCTGCACGTCGGCACGGACTGCCAAGGCGTTAATACGCTCTCAAGTAGCTCGAGGAGTGCTACATTCCATATGCATTATGCTACTGAATGCTTATAAAACCTAAATCCTGATCAAGGTATTAATGAAATTATATAAGTGAGCTACAACACTGCCAATGTTGCATTGTTACTTAACCAAGCCACCACTAGTACCACTCCAATATATGATATGCTTTCTGAGTGTTTAATTTCATAACTGTGAGCATTAATATGTTGGAAAATTCTCAAATTACTTAATCCATAATCTGTGATGGTACTGATGGGATATGACTTACAGCTGACATTTCAGTTCATCCCAAAGGAGTGCAGTGGCTCAGGTCTGGACTTTGTGCAGGCCAGTAAAGCTCTACACACCAGACTCAGTTAAGCATTTAACTAGTGGCATCCTATGACAGTGACACGTTAAAAGTCTCTGAGCTTTTTGGTATGACCCATTCTACTGAAAAAGCTTATCATATGGCTCAATGCTTGGTTTTACGCACCTGTTTTATGTCTGTACATATTTGTTTAACAATGTAGTATCCAGGATTTTTACTAGAAACTGCAAGCTTAAGTATTATTTTCTTCACCCACTGTCTCACTAAAATTATACAGACAAATATAATGTCCAACACTCACGTATGATGTGTGCCAAATGCAATATCCAGTTTGGCCTGTCAAAAACAAGATTTTTTAAGCCTTAAGCCCTTAAAATATTTTTTTCAATATACACAGTTACTGAGAAACACATTTTTTTTAGAGAACCTCAGACTACCATAAAGTTCAATGCTTCCCTCTAGTGAAAAAAGTTGATTACTGCAATGACAGAACCTGGCAGAAAGGAATATGAGGATATGGTTTGGCTTGCTCTAACCGAACCTTGGACTCTCTTTTTTCTCCATGAACGAGTATGACTGGCTTGTCCCTAAAGAACAACAACAACAACAAAAGTACTCAGTTTACGCACAAAAGACCTTGTTGGCATGTGTTCAGTGTGGTGAAATGGTGTTTTATGTAGCTCTCTTACAGTGTGCAATTCTACATCAAATCCAAACAGTTTAAAGGTGAGATTTCATCCTACCTGAATTCAGGCGGATACTGCTCCACCATCCATGGAATGTCAAAGCAGTAATTAAACTACAAAAGAAGAAAGGTGTCGATCAGGATAAAAACATTACAAAATTTTGTCTAGTTGGTAGTAGACTTCTTAATTGCAACTTCATTCATTAACACAATACCTGTACAGACTTTCAGGGTTCCAAACATTGGAGAAAGTATCTCTGATTATAGTACAGAAGGAGGAAACAGATTATTAGAAGATGATTAGAAATGTATCAGGACTTATTTATTTAGTAGACAAACTCTTTACATACCTTTGATATGTACCGCTCCAGTGTTGAACTTTTTTGGTATCCCAGTGACTTTAAGTAAAAACGATACATGTCACTCATAGACAATAAATTTGTCTCAAAGAAATCGGCTGGCTCTTCTTTATAATAACTAGTGCCGTGTGGACTTGGAGGACGTTTGTCTTCAGTCTTCTTCATCTTAGGACTTACTTTAGACTTCTTGGGCTCATTTTTCGAGGCAGATGTTGGAGTTTCATCTTCACTGCTTGAGAGGTTCCAGCCTGCCTCCTCTGTTTCTCTCTTTCTCTTGGTGAAGGGTTGCTTTCATATTTTACAGGGTTGGTTTGATTCACATGTGTGGCTGTCCTGGCTTCAGATCCCATGGGGGGAGCGGACGGTTGATTCACAGAATGGGTGTCCTCATTGCTTTTTGGACTCAGCTTGGGCTCTAGCATGAAGAAAGTGGTGATCTTATCAGGTTTTCTTTCTAAATCAGGGTTAATACTTGGTTTGTTTGAATCCTTCTGAGGTGTTGGAGGAATAATGTTGTCCTCGTCTTCACTATCTGATATGGTCCACTTGCCATGCTGACTGTCCTGGGACATTTTTGTTCAGCTGTGGATCACAGTATTATTTTACTTTTGTAGTTGCACACAGTAAACCATATGCTGTAAACTTTCATACTATATAATGTATACAACGCTGTCTGTTTTTGTCTCAAAATGGTTAAAATGCGTTGAAAAAACAACTTTTGTATTTGCACAGGTAGATGGAGCTTTGTACAAGAGACAAATGCTTGCATCGCGTCACATGAACATGTGATAAATCGTAGAGCTTAACTACACAGTATACATAAGAATACCAATGTAGTTCGACGTAAATTAACTTAGATTTACAAAGAGGCGGGAAAATGAAACGTACAGGCTACAAGAATATATATATATATATATTTTAAATGTTACAGTTATAAAGAAAGATAAGCGCTGAATATATACAACTACAAAACTGCAAGATCCTTGTGCATTTGAAACTCATATCATCATAAACACCACAACAGCTCGTTGTGTTTTGATTCGGCATTGCGGAGACGCCACAATGTTCTTCAAAATAAAAATCTGAGATACTCGACATTGAACAATCTTATAATTTCGACTTTACTTTCATAATTATGACTTATCATGTCATAATTTCGACATTATATGTTTAGCTTTCAAAAAACATTTTTGAAAATGCTTTCAAATTTTGTTCAGATGTAGTGGAAGTGGGCTACCATAAATATCATAAATATGTCACTGGGAGTTTTTTTTACAGGCATAAAGTTTCATTATGAGCTCACTTGTCATCGCATGGATCAACATTCGAAATGTTTTATTTATTAGTTATTTAAAAGAAATTGTGACAAGCAAAACTCATAGAATAATAATATAATTCTAATTAAAATGATAATGTAAAATATTGTATAAGTAATGATAATAACATAATATTTAATATGTCAATACGTATCGTTTTTTTTTTTTTGACTATTTCATTTTGCATCACAGTAATGAGGATTGGACGGGGGTGCTTAAATGTCATGAAAATAATGTAAAATGCAAACATCCTTAATGGCCCTAAAATATACTTTTTCTTTAAGCAGTATTCAATTTTTCCTTAGACGGTTTTTACGGTTTGGGGGTGAAATATGTTGATGACAGATTTCTTGAAATTAACTTTTTACATTGGACTTTTATTTTGAAAATAACGGACTACTCATGGATCATTCGCACGTTTCTACCCAGTCAGCGTCTCTGGTACTATGTACTTCAACTGAAGTACTCTGCATAGACAACCAATCCCTCACATCCATACGGTTTCTATGCAAACATCTACAACTTTCAAGAAGCCTTCAGATTTTTATATCTAGGTTTTCAGAATGCAAATATTCACAACTGGAAGAAGCGTTAAGATTGAGAGAGAAATAAGCAACGCCGAGAGGAAAAAAATTGAGTTGGTAAGAATTTAGTTAATGTTTAAGTTCATGTTGAAGAACGATGTCATGACGCTTGTGAAACAGCTTTGCTTGGAACAGATTCTGGTGTGGATGCTGAGTATACATATACGGCATTAACAATATGACAATATTGTGATCAAGATAGGTGGTTCAAAAGTTATACGACAGAACAGAACATGTCACATTTCTGTGTAAATTAGGTGAACGAGCATGGGATGAATTTGGGCTGCATTGTTTAAAAAGCTTGGTGTTGTGGCATTTAGGTATGTGAGACGCGAATAGACAAGTAAATATGAGGTTTCACGACATTACAGATTCAAACGAATAAAACATTTATCTACTAATAGTGTGGGAAAAACGTAACGCCCGAACAGGGACTTGAACCCTGGACCCTCAGATTAAAAGTCTGATGCTCTACCGACTGAGCTATCCGGGCTCTGGGAGGTTTAGAGGACAGGGGCAGTTAAATCACTACAATTTCGTAACTGTCATGAACAGCAACCTCATAAATCATTACGATCATTGCAAAGAAGTAATCTGCATAATATTATCTGGACATATTCGGTAACCTACCATTAGAGAAATCCGTGACTAGAGGTCGCTGTTCATTATATGTTTGTGCAAGATCGCGCCTGGCGCATTTTTTTGTAACTTTGCGCGCGCCTCCGATTCCGAAGATGCACGACTTCAAGGCGACTCCGGCCGAAATCGTATAGGGTTAGATCCCTACCACAATTCTGCGCGCGAAAGATCAGATTTTCAGCGCACAAAAGTGCATTTTGTGCGCGATCTGAGTTTTGTGGAGAAAATGTTCGTTTCGCAAAGAAAAAAGTATTTCGAGCGCACTAAAATAAATTTTGCATTTAAAATAAGTTTTTGGACGTGTAGAGACCTCTTTTGAAGGTGAAACGTTTCACTAGCTTGCTCCCTTGATGCCTGCCCTCTCTTAAATGCCACAGCTGGCTTGCTCAACACAACCCAGTCTTACAATATGCCATAATTCCAGCCAATCAGAGACTCAATGCCTTGACAACCAATCACAACATTCCTTGCATTGCTGATGACAGCTGAAGAGGGAAAATACAGTGCATGTATAATTATTATACAAGTTGATATTCTGATTATATTTTTTTTCCAAGCACATTTGACCAATTCCAAACAACATCAATCTTAATAACTACTATAAATCTGGTATTTAATCACTTATAACCTATATATTATTGTTCATGAAGGCTGGAAGAGAAAAACGCCTTATATTCAGGTGTGCATAATTATTAAGCAGGTTATCTTCTACAGAAAAAAATCTCGAGATGGACTAAAAATGATGTTCGTTTCGCAAAGAAAAAAGTATTTCGAGCGCACTAAAATAAATTTTGCATTTAAAATAAGTTTTTGGACGTGTAGAGACCTCTTTTGAAGGTGAAACGTTTCACTAGCTTGCTCCCTTGATGCCTGCCCTCTCTTAAATGCCACAGCTGGCTTGCTCAACACAACCCAGTCTTACAATATGCCATAATTCCAGCCAATCAGAGACTCAATGCCTTGACAACCAATCACAACATTCCTTGCATTGCTGATGACAGCTGAAGAGGGAAAATACAGTGCATGTATAATTATTATACAAGTTGATATTCTGATTATATTTTTTTTCCAAGCACATTTGACCAATTCCAAACAACATCAATCTTAATAACTACTATGAATCTTGTATTTAATCACTTATAACCGATATATAATTGTTCATGAAGGCTGGAAGTGAAAAACTCCTTATATTCAGGTGTGCATAATTATTAAGCAGGTTATCTTCTACAGAAAAAAATCTCGAGATGGACTAAAAATGAACTCCCAAAACTTACTGCCAGATTCTGAAAGATAAATTCATTAAACAGTGGTACAAGAGGATGTGGTGCTGGTTCTTCAAGAGTCACTCTCAAATTATCTGTCTATAAAGCCTATATATATATATATATATATATATATATATATATATAAAATCAGTCTTCAAGTATTTTACTACACTTCAGTATGTGATTCTTATTAAGTAGGGGTAATTTTTTAGGTACTATACTTAACCTAAGTCTCTGAGAACCTGACACCTTTATTTCTGGAGACTCCAGGTAGGTTGCAGTTCTGGAAAATGGTGGCGCTGGAGACTAAATGGTTCCTGGTGATT
>NW_015558630.1:585957-586688 GCF_001515605.1 Sinocyclocheilus anshuiensis
TTGCAATTTCTAGTATTGTATTAGTTTTGAATATTTATCATGGGCATTTAATAATTTTTGACTTTCAGTCTGAGTTAAATCTCTTTTTTTGGCTCATTTTATCTGTAAAAGAAAATCTGCATTTTTCACTTCCAGCCTTCATGAATAATTATATATAAATTATAAATGATTAAATACAAGATTAATAGTAGTTCTTAAGATTGATGTCATATGGAATTGGTTAGGGGTGCTCCGATTTATCTGCCGATAATCACGTTGGGATGATTGATCGGCGGTCTCTAAAAAGGCCGATCTCAAGCTGATGACGCAAGGTTTGGCACGACATGCAGCGGCACCGTCTCAGTCTCTCAGCGCGGGTGAAATAATTATAATGCTGAAGGTGAGGTACTCACCTTCATATTTCTTCATTAGATAACTTATAAAGTAATTTTAAAACCTTGTGTGAGACGTAATTTCACAAACAGCGAGATTTTTTCCGTGCTCATGTTAACAGATTAATAAAGCGCGCACACTGCACACGGTTGCTGTCCAGCAGTGCGTTCCACAAGCGGTGAGCGGTGCGTAGAGCAGAGATCGTTTCCGCACCGAGTCTATTTTTGGTGCACTGCAAGAGCTGAATTAAAAATTAAAAGCATTTTTTTGCAGTAAATGTGAATATGGATTGACACGAAAATGTAGTAATTACACCATAAATGCATATTATTAAAGTCTACTGTGTTCTACCTTCACAG
>NW_015558630.1:587606-630372 GCF_001515605.1 Sinocyclocheilus anshuiensis
GTTCTGGAAAATGGTGGCGCTGGAGACTAAATGGTTCCTGGTGATTTCACACCTAATTCTTCACCTTAATTCCTAATTCTTTTGCAGTTAACATGCATCTTTTCTTCTCCACATGTTTTTGACTGACCCTGCTGACCCACTGAGCATTTTGCTGTCCAATGGTTATGCATTAACGTTGCAATTTCTAGTATTGTATTAGTTTTGAATATTGCTCATGGGCATTTAATAATTTTTGACTTTCAGTCTGAGTTAAATCTCTTTTTTTGGCTCATTTTATCTGTAAAAGAAAATCTGCATTTTTCACTTCCAGCCTTCATGAATAATTATATATAAATTATAAATGATTAAATACAAGATTAATAGTAGTTCTTAAGATTGATGTCATATGGAATTGGTTAGGGGTGCTCCGATTTATCTGCCGATAATCACGTTGGGATGATTGATCGGCGGTCTCTAAAAAGGCCGATCTCAAGCTGATGACGCAAGGTTTGGCACGACATGCAGCGGCACCGTCTCAGTCTCTCAGCGCGGGTGAAATAATTATAATGCTGAAGGTGAGGTACTCACCTTCATATTTCTTCATTAGATAACTTATAAAGTAATTTTAAAACCTTGTGTGAGACGTAATTTCACAAACAGCGAGATTTTTTCCGTGCTCATGTTAACAGATTAATAAAGCGCGCACACTGCACACGGTTGCTGTCCAGCAGTGCGTTCCACAAGCGGTGCGTCTGCAGCAGAGCAGAGATCGTTTCCGCACCGAGTCTATTTTTGGTGCACTGCAAGAGCTGAATTAAAATAACAGCGCATTTTTTTGCAGTAAATGTGAATATGGATTGACACGAAAATGTAGTAATTACACCATAAATGCATATTATTAAAGTCTACTGTGTTTGTGTTTTTTTGCCTGTGCCTGTGTTTACAGGTTACACATGGCTTTTTGGCTAGGTTTAAAGGGAAAGAACACTTTTAGATAAACAAGGCAATAATAGATGGCACTCGCGGAGGTAGGAAAACAAAGTTCTTTATGAACCGCATGATTGCATTTAATAAAGATTTAAATGCAAAGGAAAGGCAGCAGAGCTGACTATTTCTGTCAATGGTAAGTTTGTGATAATGTAAGAAAAGTAGTTTAAATGTTTTGCCACTTGCTTGAGCAACTTAATATATGCTAATTATTCTGTTCCTGTGGCTCAGTGGTAGAGCATTGCGTTAGCAGCGCAAAGGTTGTGGGTTCGATTCCCAGGGAACACACATACTGATAAAAAATGTATAGCCTGAATGCACTGTAAGTCGCTTTGGATAAAAGTGTCTGCTAAATACAAATGCATAAATACAAATATATGAATCTAAAGTAAATGCAAAAGTAAAAAGCATTGAATAATGTGTTGCTTATATTTATTGTGCTTAAACATGTCTGTGAAAGATTGTATTACTGTACTGTGTGAAAAAAGAATTGCAATGCTGAAAAAGCATATTCAGTGACAATGTTTGGATTTGAAATCAAACTAATGGATAAATGTTGTGTTTGTTGTAAACAGCCATGGATCAGTAGCGGACTCCTGTGTGAAAGCACAGTCCGTGCTGCTTCCCCTCTCACAAGAGTCACCTAAGAGGGGAATTCCCTCCATTTTCAAAAATTCAGGCCCTGAATAAATGTCTAAAAATCCTGATTGGAGTATCACTATAAATAGTTATAAATAATAAAAAGAAGGCTTTAAAAAGATAGGTATCGGCAGATATTGCTTTCTGTGATCGGCGATCGGTGATTGGCCTCAAAAATCCTGATCGGAGCACCCCTAGAATTGGTACAATGTGCTGGGAAAAAAATATGATCAGAATATCAACTTGCATAACAATTATGCATGCACTGTATTTTTCCTCTTCTGCTGTCGAGGTAATGCAAGGAATGTTGGGATTGGTTGTCAAGGCAGCCAATCAGCATTTTAGCAGCCTCGTCTATGATTGGCTTATTGCATATTATGGCATATTGTAACGCTGGGTTGTGGTGAGCAAGCGAGCCGTTGCCATTAGGCATTTAGAGAGCACCGAGGGCGGGCATCAGGTGAGCAAGCTAGTGAAACATTGCACGCGCAAAAGAGAAGGTCTGCACACATCGAAAAACGTATTTGAAATGCAAAATTGATTTCCGTGCGCTCGAAATACCTTTTTCTCTTTATTCTTTGCGAGACAAACATTTTCTCCCCAAAACTCAGTTTGCGCGCGTGCAAAACTCACTTTTGAATTGTGGCAGAGATGTAATCCCATAAAATCGGAAGCAGCTTGATGTGAAGATCAAACTCCTTTAGGTGCTTTTTGAGGCTTTAAGGGAAAACAAAGCATAGATTTTTTTTATAGTTTGTTCAAGGCTTTTTAAGTGAAGTACGTTTTATTTTTATTGTATAAAAATAGAATTAGAATTAACATTTAACACTATTTGCTTAAAGTAGTCTTGTGTTTGATGAAAAATATACCCAAAAGTTGAAGATTTTTTATTTTTTTTTGTGGTGTACCATTCATCAGTGTCTTTGCAAATATACACGATTACTATAAACTGACGTGACGGTGATTAACCTAATTCTTTTGTTGCTATACATAAATATACATTTGCATAGTCGGGCGAACATAATAGCCCGATTTTGTAAATGTGGCCAATTATATTCACATTGAGCACCCAGTTTGCGCTTGTCTATAATTTAAATTAATAGCTTACATTTACATATTTAACCCAGCATTTTTTAGAGTGTATAGTGCATAATAGAACAAATTGTTGACAATGCTTGAAAATTGTCAGGGATTCAGCATTCCGGATGGGGGCGGGAAGGTCATTCCATAAGCCAGGAACAGTGAACGAAAATGTTCTGGAAAGTGATTTTGTGCCGTTCTGTGATGGTACCATGAGGCGTTGCTCACTTGTAGATCTCAGGCTTCTCTGCAATAGCAGAAATACGCCTTTTTAATGACAGTAAAGGTCTGTGTATAATAAAATTATATTGAAATAAGGAAAAAAATAATTAAGAGATTGTTCAGTTTAGTTTTATACATACATTATTATATCCATATATATTTTATTCTAATGTCACAAATAATATTCTCAAGGTTTACTGGGTTTTATTCTTTTCTGGAGGGGATGTAGATTTGTAAGAGTGAGTGGAAGTAGGAGGGTGCTAAGCCTGGGGCTGTTCTATACACAAGAATCAATGTTTTGAACTTGATGCAAGCCGCAACTTGTAGCCAATGCAGGGAGATAAAGAGAGGTGTGACATGGGCCCTTTTGGGCTCGTTGAAGATCAGATGTGCTGCTGCATTCTGAATCATTTGTAGAGGTTTGATTGCGCATGATGGAAGTCCTCTTTTATTCTTTTGTAGTATGGGTTTGGTGAAGTGTACTAAAAACAAAAAAAAGTTTTCCAAACTGACCCACAACCTAGTCAGTTTGTACATAAAGTAATTAATTAATCAACTCATTCATCATGTGAGACCCTTAAATTTTGAGTGTTGTACCGGTGCAATGACAAATCGGGTCCTCCCTATCCGTTAGGCTAATTATTATCCTAAATACATAATTTAAAATGCGTATGGCTTACTATACACTCTAAAAAATGCTGGGTTAAATATAACCCAGCGCTTTTTAGAGTGTATAGTGCATAATAGAACAAATTGTTGACAATGCTTGAAAATTGTCAGGGATTCAGCATTCCGGATGGGGGCGGGAAGGTCATTCCATAAGCCAGGAACAGTGAACGAAAATGTTCTGGAAAGTGATTTTGTGCCGTTCTGTGATGGTACCATGAGGCGTTGCTCACTTGTAGATCTCAGGCTTCTGGAGGGGATGTAGATTTGTAAGAGTGAGTGGAAGTAGGAGGGTGCTAAGCCTGGGGCTGTTCTATACACAAGAATCAATGTTTTGAACTTGATGCAAGCCGCAACTTGTAGCCAATGCAGGGAGATAAAGAGAGGTGTGACATGGGCCCTTTTGGGCTCGTTGAAGATCAGATGTGCTGCTGCATTCTGAATCATTTGTAGAGGTTTGATTGCGCATGATGGAAGTCCAGCCTAGAAATGACAAGGGCCTGGACAAGAAGTTGTGCAAACTGTTAATTTACATTATGTACATTATATATAATTTACATTTTGATTTTTTGTTTGTTTGTATTCTGTAAAGCTGCTTTGGAAATTATGTTAAATAAAATGCATCAAAGTATAAATAGAAACGTCTCTAATGTTCACCAGATTCTCCTTTATTTCTAACTGCTTGTCTTCATTTAAACTGTATTTGAATACAAAACAGTAATACTTTGAAACTTTAAAGTGTTTGTTTCACCTTTTATTCTTACTATTGTACTGAATTCAAATTTTGAGCATTTAGGGTGTTTACTAGCTGCTGTTTGGTGCACTTTACAAATATTAACAGGTATTAGGTGATTGTAGTATTTTAGATATTAAGAGGAAAAAAATGCATTTGTATGTCTGTCTTGCATTTTCCATTTAGTATTTCTGCATCACAGCAATATGCATTCTAGGATGTAAAATAGAGGAGGTTAGACATGACCAAAATGAATTTGGGTAACATTAAAGCCACGCTTTGTGAAATAGTGGGGGTAACAGATTTCGGTAACCCATTATGCTGCCTTGTCAGATTTAGTGTTCCTGCTGTATGTCTGTAGTTGTTCACATCAGAGCAAAATATTTTCTAAATTACAGAAAAGAGGACTTTAGACATTACCAGGGTAGCTTTGTATAAAATTAAAACTTTTCTGTGTGAAATAGAGAGGGGTAACAGATTTTGGTAACCTGTTATGGTGCCCTGTAAGATTCTGTGACCCTGCTGTGTCTCTGTGTCTGTTCACATAAGAGTAATATGCTATCTAGGATATAAAATAGAGGAGGTTAGACATCACTAGAGTGAATTTGTTTAACATTAAAGCCATTTTGTGTGAAATAGTGCGGGGTAACGGTAACCTGTTATGCTGACTTGTTGGATTTGGTGACCACTGTATGAATTCTAAAATACATGAGAGACAAATTTAGTAAAATTCCTTTTAGAATATGAAAGAGAGGAGGTTAGCTATCATCAGAATGAATTTGGGTAACATTAAAGCCACTCTGTATGAAATAGAGGGGGTAACCATTTATTTATTTATTTTAATAAATGAATCTGTTTTACAGCACCACTGATTTGACACGTCTATTTCACCACAGCATTTCAACAGACACCCCCTTCACTCTGCCGTGCTCTCAATAATGTGCATGAACGCAGGCATATTCTTGTACAAACATTTACTGAACAAGTGACCTGTGGTCACAGATTTCTTTCATCTGCGTTCAGTGTTAAACACAGATTCTTTTCTTAAAAAATCCTATGAACATTAAGTGTGATCCCTCTCTGTTTACAGTCCAATGCCAAATTAAAAACTTATATTTCTTATTCTAATGTTGCCACTGCTGGGGTTATACATACTTCTTAATAAAGATTGCAGATTGACTCTGAATGTAATATTCATGTCTACGTTCTTTAGGTTTTCCATCAGTGTGATGTGGGTCAGAAAGGTTATTTGTCCAGAGAAGATCTTAAGATAGCGGTTGTCATGCTTTTTGGATACAAGCCATCAAAGGTACAGAAAATAATCAGAATCACTTGCTTGATATTCTCCAAAATATACATTTACTGTCTCTTTAACTGACATCCGCTGTGTTCTGAAATTCTGAAATTCTATTCTGGGATGTTGACGAGTGATATTCGATTCCCTGAATCAATCGTTCTTTTGATTTGGATCTTCTCAATGACTGAACGGTTGAATGGCTCTGGTTGAACTGATTCACATAACTGATTTGAACGATTCATTCAGGAATCAGATGGACTGAAATCAATCTGAGCCGTGCTGTGTATGCCGTCAACTCATGATAGCATTAAAAAAAATGTGTACTGTTTTTATGTAACATCAAACAGATAACCTCAATTTTCCAAATTTGCATGTGGGCATTCAGATGCTTATTTTTTGGTTTGGAACAACATTCAAGTATTTTCGCGCAGTACAGTTCAAGTGCGCAAAAATCAACACAAAATAAAAAAAGCCATTTGGAAATAGCCTATCATCTAATCGGTCTTTGTCAGTCAAGTGCGTTTATTATGTGTGACACCACAGAGGCGCCATTTTGAAGGTATTGTTGCATTGAGCAGTGAACTGAAAGTATATAGAGCAGTACAGTAAATACCAATTAAATCGTCAAACTGGAGAAACTGAAGCAAACCAAATAGATACGACACCGAGATAATTTCAGCAAAGATTTCAGGAACCGTAATTTATATAAATTGTCATTGATTAACAATACTGATCAATGAGTTTTAAGATGCAACAACATTGCACAGTAACAACATTCAGCATCTTCTGAAGTCTACTGAAGATACTGATATTTATGTGCATACAGTTGCAGTGCAGATGCACTGGCAACTTGCTCTCGAGTGTTCACGGACCGTCTTTGACATTCCAATATGGCGGACGGCTTGCGTATAGCTGCCTATAGAAACAGCCACTAATAGGGCATCTAGCTATACATATCTATGTCGATAACTACCAGTGGATCTATGTCAACAGTTTTACTGAGTGAAAACATGTTTACAATACTTACATAGTGACAACTATTTCAGTGTCAAGTATATATTTATTTGACTGACTTGTGGAATAATAATTTTAATCAGAAAGGGATTGGCGATTTTTAAAAAAACTATTTAGAGTTTTGAGTCATTTTTTTGTAGTTTGTTTATATATTTATATTTATAATATAACATTAATTTTATATTTTCTCTTGCAGTCAGAGACAAATGTTTTGATGGAGAATGGCACTATTAAAGACTGTCCAGGTAAGGACATAATATAGTACTTGTCATATTGAATTACTGCATCACAGTTTGCTGTACAGTTGTAGACATGCCAGCCCAATGCTGTGTATTTTAGTGTTTTGCAATTCACCTTCAGCAGATGCTCAACCCACATGTATTTGCAGTCCAAAATTATATGCACAATTTCGCTCCTGATTTATTTTTGTGGAAAACCAAATTTTATACCGCTCAGGCAAATTGAAAGGAAAAGGAGCTTGACTTAGATACTGTGTAATCTTTTTACTCATTGCCAGTAATGAAATCCTGACAAACAGCGGTAAATAATGTTGCCGTGAAATGCATACAGGATTTCTACAGGCCCTTTTGACAGACAGAAACACTGAGGAAAATGGGGGTTTGGCAGGACAGCATTTTGAGGGAGACATTAAATGGTTGAAGACCTAGATTAGTAAGTAATTTGTTTCTTGTTTTATCCCACAAGCAAATTGCTTTTGTGCGCTGCCCTGTGGGAAAGCATAAGATAATCTAGTTAAAGTGGCATGTTTTGAGTGATGAAATATTCCACCATTAAATCTTGCTCAGAGCAAATGGTGAATTAAATTGCCCCTCTTTTGAATTTCATGTGATTACTAAATTAGTGATGGTCGGGAGGAGAGGGTTGCTGGTTGTGATGTGGGAGGCTTGACTAGACTCAATAGTGAAATGCTCTGGCAGGCTCATTCCATGCAAAAGAGGCCGCTTAAGGCTTCAGTGCACTGTTGCCAACTCTCACGAGACAAGTAGGCAAACCTCAAAAATCAGCCCTATATTATTTGATTATTTATTATCATCAATATTATTTATTATCAATTATTTATTACCAATAAATGAGCCTGCAACATATTAAATGAAACCATGAGGGAGAGGAGGGGGCGGAATGTTTGATGAATTACGCTACAGCACTTATATTATTGCACTGATTGGCTATTAACTGTGAGCAGACAAAGTGTCAATCAATGCATTGGAGAATACATTGAACATAAATGTAAAGAAACAAAGTCGTTTGTCAGATTTTCCTAACAAGCAATCATATTTTTTAAAATAAGCCCAAAAAAAACCGCAACCTGCAACCCAGGATTTTTTCACGCAACTTAACAAAAAAATGAAGCCCAAAGTCGCATATTATAAGCAGACTTGGCAACTCTGCTTCAGTGCTACATGGTGTTCACAATACTACTGCCACTTGTCTGGTCCACTCACCCCCTTGTCTCTGTCCTTCTCTTTATCTCACTCTCTTTCGTTTTTTTTTCACTAGTGAAATAAGCAAGAAACGGAGGAAAGGTCACACAGCTAGCTATCACCTAATTGCGGTTTCTAGTGCATCTATTTTTATCACAGAGGCATGAAAGCTTCAGGATGTGAGAAGTCGTTGATTCAGAAATCCCTCCACAATGGTAACTGATAAATATGTAATATCAGATTTTTGGCCCTTTTGTTAGGGATACAATGCAAGGCTCAAACTCGCCTTGCCCCCATGAGCGCCACAGGTTAATATGTCAGAGCACATGTGGTAACCACTAGGCCTTTGAATAGTTTGAGTGGTTTTAGTTTATTGATTCATAAGTTGCTTACATTTGTCTGCAGCATTTTTATAGGAATACTTTTAAATATTTTAAATTTTTGGTGTGGTACAAACAAACTGTTATGCATCATTTTGTGGACACCATTATAATTCATTAAAGGGGTCATATGATGCAATTTAAATTTTTCCTTTCTCTTTGGAGTGCTACAAGCTCTTGGTGCATAAAGAAGATCTGTAAAGTTGCAAAGACTAAAGTCTCAAATCCAAAGAGATATTCTTTATAAAAGTTAAGAGTCAACCACGCCTACCTAAAACGGCTCGTTCTAACACGCCCCCACATATCTACGTCACAATGTGGGAAGATTTGCATAACGCCGCCCAAATGTTCACGCAAAGAAAGAAGGTGTAAGTTTTATTCTCGCTGTAGTTTTGTTGTTGCCGCCGCCGCCATGTCGTGAAGGTGCTGTGTTTCGTTGTGAAAGCGAAGCTACTTTGGTTGGCCTTCCAAAAGAGGACGATATCCGCTTTGTCATGCCTGGAGCTGATCCGTGCTGGTCGCTGAGGAAATACATCAACTTCGCGCTGTCGATCACCGGATCGGCTTTCACCGTGGACGAAGCGGAGTCCAGCCCGGGGTCGTCACATGTGGTTGCTGCAGGCATGTTCTTTTTAGCAGCATCATATGACCCCTTTAAGAAGTGCTAAATTATTAGACATTTCAGTGTGGCACATATCTCCTGCTATTTGTGTATTTTCAGTGTGCATAAGAGTAGGGATGCATGATCTTATCAGTACCAGATTTCTTTTCTATTTATTGGTATTGATCGATTTGTTGATATTGACTAATTTCCCCTATTCTTTCATTAAGACTACCTTTGCCATCAAATAGTCGGTTAATCTTAATCAGTTAAATTTGAAAGATTTTTTTTCTTTTATGTTGCCATTCACGGGTTTATCTCCCCTAAAAGTGAACATTGAGTTATTTTAGTTTTTACAGTTTTTGTAATTTAGACTAAAATATCAATTTATATTAATTTATTATTAACCAATTATCTGTTGACACAATTGTGCTTAATTATCTGTATTTTAATTATCTGTACATCCCTGCATAAATAGCCAGCATTTGTTCAGAATACTAGAGGAAAACTCAGAAAATGTTGAAGCCCTATATATTGAACTGCATTCAGATTCATGCAAATGTAAACATGGGCTCTTCCCAGGCTTTGTATGACAAATATTTGTTTATGATGGGCCTTGATTTGAAAAGCCCAGCCAAATGCTTGACTAACCAGAATGGAACAGTAGATTAGATCTTAAGGTTTACATTTGGTCTTTGATTCTCCAAAAATCTTCTTATATTTAGGCTATGTAACATTCAGCATCCATGTAATGTTTGTATCCTAGCATCCACCCTGGGCTGGAACAGCTCAGGGACAGTCCGAAGTGAAAAGGGAGGAAGGAGCACATCAAATCAGAGATGTCCATAATTTTAAATAAGAGCTCAAGGCGAGAACAGTGTTGCACATTTTCCTGTGTGTGTGTGTGTGTGTGTAAGTCAAGCAGTGGCCTGTTCTGCTAAATGATTCACGCAAAAGAGGAGAGAAGATGTGAGGATCAGAGGGAAGGGGAGGGCGGTGTGAAGAAAACCAATTGAAGAAAGAAGAGTGTAGCGTCTGGACCAATCAAACACACAATATATATTTTGTTAGCTATATTTAACAAATACTCTGTAACACCCCTCAGTTAACAAGCCATATGAGGACCTATGGACCCTTCCCCCGAAATGCGTAACACCCTAGGAAAGCCGAACAGGCCCCTGGTCCCCATGGCAACTAATGCTGATACCACTGGTTTTATGACCCCGAGGAATGTGAGCAGAGAGAAAATCACTGCATGTTCCATAGCAAGAGGCACAATGCACAGTAGAAATGGACTTTTCTAATTAATTATAACTAGTTATGATTAATTATTCATATTTCCCTTATGAGTTGATTCGCTACAAGAGCATAGAAAGACCCCAAGGTAGTGAAGATCGTAGAGAGGCAGAAATTATGAAAGGGATGGGAAGGACGTATAGACCACCCAGTTGACACATGCTTGACTGATGGGCTTTGTATCACAGTGAATGTCAGTCAGCCCTGATCTGGCTTCCTGCATGAGCATTGTTTAAAGGCAGGAGGGGAACAGAGAGAGAGAGATGGGATTTAAAGAGGTCAGCACAGCTCTTTGTCTTTAATTTGTTGCCAAACATGCTGTCTGGCATATGTGTAAACCTGTGCACGTCTTCTTTTTATTTTTTTGTAAGAGAGTGTGAGTTTTAGGGTATTAAAAACTGAACTAGGTACATATGTACTGTGCGTCCATAAGATACTTTTAGAATTTCATTCAGATATGTGTTTAATAGATTTCATGGCTATGTGATGATTAAAAAACATATATCGCTTATGTGGTGTTTAAAATCTCTGTAGGCCAAAGTTGTCCTGATTCTATCAGAATTTGGCAGCACACATTAAAGTCAACGTGAAATGAAAATTTCATGTATTCAAAATTTGTGTATCTTGTACACATTAGAACACATTATGTCTAATGTCTAGAACACATTAGTAACCACATAGCAGAACCCTGACAATCACTTTAGCATTGTGGTTGTGTTTCTTTTGGTCAAGCACAATATTTTTTCTTCAGGAAAAAGTACAACTCTGCTTACTAACTTGTTTTAAGAAAACAGTCCTTTCTGTGTTCATGTAGTATTCTTTTATCACTTGGCGTGAGATTCTCAAAGGACATATTACAGCGTGTTTTGGCATGACTCGAAGTGCAGTGGAACCATCATGTCTGTCCTTGGATATCTTAATTAATTAATGCTTTTCCCAATAGAGGTTTATCCCCCAGTTTCTCAGCCATCACTGTCAGCGTGGCCCACCCAGATCCCCTCGCCAAACTCTCTCTGTAGGTTTGGTGTTTTGCGAGAATGCTGTAGAACTCCCCAGCCTACCTTTTTCATCTCAATAACAGCACTCAGAGAAAAAATGACTACCCTGCAGGCAAGAGGGAAAGATATTACTCCTTTAAACACAGTGCTTTCAGATGACTGCCATGTAAAGGAAGAGCATGCACTTCAGACGAGAGCTTTGTCATAAACCCAGTATTCTTTCTCTACCTCTTTTTCTCTTTCTCTGAAAGGGGTCCTGCTGGAGCGGTTTGCATCTCTCATGGGGAGGAAGATGTCAGCAGAAGATCCATATGAGAAGACAAGGCAGATCTTCAGAGCATTTGATGTACACTGTATGTTCCTCCTCTCTTTCTCTCCAGCATTCTGCGTGTTTAACACTTTTGCTTCAATACATTTAAGTTGATACAAAATTAGACTGAAAATGCTAAAGAGTCGCGAATCAAAGGCGTGGAAAATTTCCGGTAAATTTCCGGAAACTTTCCAAAAATCCCTGGAATATTCCAAAAAATCATGGCAAGTTTCAAAAATTTCTGGAATGTTTCCGAAATTTACTGGAAATTTTCCACCTTTTTGCAACCCTAGTTGAAA
The DNA here is from genome assembly GCF_001515605.1 of Sinocyclocheilus anshuiensis. Classification (NCBI taxonomy): domain Eukaryota; kingdom Metazoa; phylum Chordata; class Actinopteri; order Cypriniformes; family Cyprinidae; genus Sinocyclocheilus; species Sinocyclocheilus anshuiensis. The sequence goes on from NW_015558630.1 coordinate 599,550, forward strand.
CACAGATTTTGGGATTGTCTTTTGTGCAAGTACAAAGCATATGCAAATTAAATGTGTTTTTTTAGCTGACATATTTCAAGTGCAAATAACAAAACAGTGCAAGCGACAAGTACTAAGGTGGGTATGAATATGTGTGACATACAGTACTAAGTTTAGGCCCCATTAGGCAAGGAGAACTAGAAGTAAACAATGTTAGAGGCCTAGAATAACTGTGAACAAATCACAGTCTAGATTTAACACCGGCAGGAGGACAGATGTGAACCTTGTTGAGCTGATTGGCTTCTAGCTTTGTCATCAGATTCAGTGATGGGTAATATCAGCAGTCTTTCCTACTGAAACCACTAATATAGCAGCAAGGAGCAAAGTTAAATTGGGAATTGAGTTTCTGCACAGTTCAGAACCACAGTTCACGTTTATTGACCAAATTAGTTGTGCAAGAAATTAGACTTGGTGGTCTGCAGGTTTTTTAGTTCCTGTAACTCAGCTGGTAGAGCGTGTTAGAACGTCTAGGGTTTCTATTCCCAGAAAAGAAACATACATATTGGCAAGAGATGTACCTTGAGTTGCTTTTTGAATAAGTGTGTGCTCACTGTATGCAATGCAAGGTGCACTTGTCTCAGGGAAGAAAAACATTGTTTTTAAACTATTATTTTCTAAACAAAGGTCGGTGCTTTTGTCAGCTGTTATATTTGGTAGCAAATTTCTAATGTGTAGTTTACACACGATGGTGGTAGTAATCCCTGTTACTGTGTTTATGACTGCAGTTTTAAAAGAGACCTGTTGTAACTGGGAAGTGTTTTCAGTATTGCAGTTTTATTTTATTGCAGTAGAGGGCGCCATGTGTCTTTTTTTTTTTTTGATGTGCTGTTTCTATCATGCAATGAATATGCTCCATCCTGGTAGTCCCCCAGGTTGAATCTGCTCAGAATGGTCGAGGGATCTTATTTCATTAACCCTGCTGACCCGCCGTTACAGAGGAAAACCAAAAGGGTCTGGCTGCAGCTGGCGCTTGCACTCTCAGACGTGCATTCTCAGGCTTGCACTCTCAGACACTTGCACTTCCGCTAGCGACGTCACTTGCAGTCTTTATTATTTTTTATTTTGTTCTATTTATTGATTAAGTTTTGTTTGAATCTCTCAACATTTTACAACAGTAGCCAGGTGGTGAAGACAAGAAAAAAGAAACTAAATTACGAAGTCACTTGCAGTCGCCACTTGCACTCTCCGCTACCTGCGACGTCACTTGCAATCGACACAAATCGTGCGTGTTGCCAGTGGAGACAAGACGCTGTGGTGATTAAACGATTATTTATTTTATTTTATTTATTTATTTAGTCATTTATTAGAGGCTTTTATCCAAAGCGACTTACAAATGAGGACAACAGAAGCAATCAATTGTAGTATTAAAACAACTAAAAACAGATCCAAAACTAAAAGCTAAAACTTTATAAATACTACCTATACACATTTTAAAAATAAAGAGATTAAATAAAAATGACAAATGCATACAACGAAATTTCAAAACTTAACATTTAAAAGAAAAACAAAAAATAAAGCTAAAAACAATTCAAAATATTAAAGAACAAAAGGTACTGTATAAGAGTATAATAATGATTCTAACATAACACTAAGCCAAACACACAAAAAAACAACTACATATGTGTATGTACAACCTCACACACATACATATATATATATATATATATACACATTTATAAATTATAGAACAAAATAAAAAATAAAAAAGACTGCAAGTGACGTCGCTAGCGGAAGTGCAAGTGTCTGAGAGTGCAAGCCTGAGAATGCATGTCTGAGAGTGCAAGCGCCAGCTGCAGCCAGACCCTTCTCAGGAAAACGGGTGTGTTTGAGCAGAATATTTATACATGTGAAGACTGCCTCTTCAGTAGATGTTCGATGGACCCATTATTGCCTGAAGCTGACTCTCTCGTTCACTTTCTGTTTATCTAGGTATCTCATTTGCTTTCTCAGACTGCTTTCAAATATCTCCGACTTCCTGTGAGCCTCCCAATCAGGATTTGGAGCATTTTTACATCCTCCCAGGACCTAAAATAGTCTCCAGCAATAAGTAGTAGGCATTTAAAAAATACAGTTGGCTTTTAATTAGAATTGTGAATGTTAATGAACCATCAAATTCATCTCGAGGACCAAATTGCTGTGAGCGAGTTCATTCAACCCTTGTGCGAATTCTGAGCGACCTGAAAATGAGCTAATTTTAGAACCGAGATTGGAAGTCAGATTCTGACTTAAATAGATTTGTAAATCAGCACTGAGAAATGATAGTGCTATAAAGTACACTTTGTATGAAATCTGGATCTTTTTAAAAATGAAATTGGCTTTAGAGATTCACCGATCAACCAGCCAGGGACTGGAATCAGCCGATTTTCCACATGATCGGCCCAGACAGATGACCAGCCGGTTAGTCGCACGTCTTGCTGATTCTGAGCCGGTCCGTGAAGATGACACAAAGTTCACAATTTGTAATAAGATTAACGCTTGAGTGGGACAAGTAGATTTTTAAAGGGGCAAGTGAGAAGCCTGATTAAAACGTCAATAACAAAAATAACTAGGGAAGCACTGAAACTTGGCATCCAGAAATTTTCGCACGAGAATTCAGGTGTGCAGCCATAATCAGTACCTGAGATTATCATTGTCATAGTTTGTATGTTGTTGACTTCGCATGTCACCATTGCGGCTGGTTAGAATAAAAACTCAGATTAACATGGATGGTGTCGTGGCGCGTGTAGTTAGGACACATTGTAAAGGTCCTTGCATACTGAGTCCGAAATTTTCTTATGTGTTTTTTCGTATTTGTCATCCTAAAATATGTCACGCACAGAAACCTTGCACACTGAACACACTGAGTCTGATGCATATTAAAGGGTTAGTTCACCCAAAAATGAAAATTAGGCTGTGTTTTACTCACCCCCGAGGCATCCTAGGTGTATATGACTTTCTTCTTTCAGACGAATCCAGTCGGAGTTATATAAAAAATTGTCCTGGCTATTCCAATCTCTATCATTGCAGTCAGCGGGTGTTGCAGTGCTTCAGTCCAAAATAAATAAAAAGCGCCCATCCATAAAAAAAAGTGTCTCACACAGCTCCGGGGGGGTGAACAAAGGCCTCCTGTAGCGAATCGATGCATTTTTGTAAGAAAAAAAAACATATTTAAAACATAATAATCAATTTAATCTAGCTTGCTAATTAGAAGTACAAAACGAGGATTTGTAAAGAAGAATGTCAGAGGATTTCGATATAAGCCAAGAGGAGACTGGTTTTCCTTTGCTAAAGTAAGGAAACTTTGCTTCCTCCTGTAAACAAACATTGGTTTTCACGAGACTCACCTACGCATGCACAACGCTGACCTCATACGTCATCCGCTGCTTCCGTGTACAACTGTTGGCGCAAGCTAGATTAAAGTGATTATTACGTTTTGAATATTGAATATTTTCTTACAAAAACGCATCGATTCGCTACAGGAGGCCTATGTGATTTTTTTGCATTGAAAAAAAGTAGATTTTTGTTTGTATATGCTGTCAATTATAGTTCTTAGAAAGAAAATCAGAAGGACAACTGTCAGGCAGGTGTTCTCCAGCAGAGCTTACATGCAAGCAAAGTGTCTTAATAATTTCAGCAGTTCCCAGATTGATTGTCTTTGTTCCTCTGCCAGCTAAGCTTAAACCCTCTGTCCTGGCTTTCTCTGCCTGATGTTCCTGTCAGACTGCCAACAGAGGCAAGTCCTCTCCTATCTGCGGCTGAACAGTTTGAGCTGGATGAGATGTTTGACTGTTTCATCTGCGCCATCACCCCCGTCCTCATCTTCAATGGGGACGCGCTGGAAGCTAAAGCGCGCTGAAGTGCGTCGCTCCCATTCAGAGCTGAAGTGGCCGCCTGCCTGGTGACAGAGCATGCTCGGTGCAGTTGGAAACCCTCCCGGTCTCACCTGGTGTGAAAGTGAGCTGAGTTCCCTGCCGATTCCTGCTCATGCATTGATGTCAAAACATTTGTTTTCTTGTGCATTCAGCGAATAAATCATGCAATTATGCACCTTTCTAACACTTCAGATCCTTTTACATATGAGATGTGACATTTTTCTAGATTTGCACAGGTCCTGTGGTTTCCGCAGGTGTCCGCTCTCATCCCTATTGCCGTGGCTGTGGAGGGCAGTGTTTGGTTACGCTTGGTGAGCTTGTTGTCGGGTCCGACATGTTGACATGCATGTCACAGTGCTCCGCGACCCCCACCACCCCCCATAATCCCCTCGCTCAGTGCGCCGCTGTGCCTCTCATCAATTCAGCAGACAGGCTAAACAGATTCCACTCTCAGCTCTGACTTTGGATGCGAGCGCTCTAAACTTCCTCTTGGGAGCCATTTCCTGCAAATCAAAGTCCTGCGTGCCAGCCGCTGAGAAGAAGGCACAACAAGCTGTTCCTTTGAGCTTTCTGGAAGAGGCTCCAGGAGACACTCTGAGATCTCAGCCGGTCTTACTTCTCGCTCTCACAATATCAGGCAAAAAACTGCAAGTGGACTTAGGTATACTTCATTTTCCACGCCGACTTGCGCACTGTTAAATGTGTAAGCTTTTCAGAGTGTACTCCTTTGACCATGAGTGTGGATGGACACATCTGGTGAACCATTCTTTTCAAGTGCTCAGATCATTCACACATGCACTGTTGTAGTGCTGGGCAATTTTTCTGATTTTATTGAATAATTAGATTTTTTAAATTCCTTTTTTCACTGTTTTGAATAAAGAGAAGCAAATATTACAATTAGACATGTTGATGATACGCCAATGGTTACAGTTAAGAGAAAAAAATGTAAAACATATCCATAGTCCTAATCGGGTATTCACACAGAATGTTTTTTTGGAAAAAAACAAGACACAGGCAGTGGAATGAAAAAAAAAAAAGCAAGGTTATGAGATGCGAATTGAACTTCTTTTTTAAACTTGAGCACTGCATATTAGAATGCCATTTAATGCACCACACACTACAAGAGACATAAGACGCTAGCACAACGGTCAAGCACATCCACCAAGTGTGGTCAAACATTCTGAAAAAATCGAGATTTTTTCACAGACTCACAAACTGGGCTGTATTCTGATGGTGTGTGTGAACCTCAGCAGACTAAACTGATGATGATAATTACGTTACACACAGACAGTCTGTGAGCCAGAACAGAACGCACACAAGGGAAGGTATACTTTTGGCTTTATCCTCCAGCCTTTTAGTGGCTGGAACAAGCAGAGAAAGCTGATTTTATTCCTTAAGATAAGCAAAAATAATGAGAGAGCGCTCTCAGGTGTGCTTATCTCATCCTCTTTGCTTGATCTCATGCAAGTGTGGCGCTCTAATAAAACACCCGGCCCTGCAGTGAACAACTTTTTGATGTTTTAAAGTATTAGTCTTGTTAACTCTTGCTCTGGGTTTGTGCTCTCTACAGGTCGTGGCTTCTTGAAGCTGGATGACTTCAAAAGCGCCTTCAAGCGAGTTGCCCCTCGTCTGCCGGAGAGGACTGTGCTGGAGGCTTTCCGGTAAGAGTTCAGGTTCACGGCCTCTCTGTAGATGCATCATTCAGAGGGTTCTCTGATCGCTCATGTTTCCATCATCTTTCTTCTTGATTTCCTTTTCCAAAGTAGATTACAAAGGCAGATGGATGTAATTACACCGTGAATGTGTAGTCAGAAAGGGATTTTTGCACCCATCAGTCAGAGCAGGCCTCCCACTTCAACCTCAGCAACAAGCTTTTGGCCAGAGCTTTGTTACTCGAACTCCTCCAGTGTGAGGGAAAATGTTTGATACAGTCCCATGTGAGAGTAGCACATTTCTGAGAGTCTGGAGGCTTGCGGTGTTGAGATCTGGCTGCTCATTAGGGTGAGAACAGTTCCTTTGTGCCATGCTCCCTGTTGAGTTTCTCAGCCCCTCTCCACTCCTGTTCAGGCTCCATGGCTACTCCACGTGTCTCTGAGCACCTCATCTTCACCGTCTCACTCAAAACTGCTCTGAACAGGTGGGATTCTGAGTCTGTGCATGCTGTGCGTTCACACCCATTTCAAACAGTTATCACTAGGCCCAGAGCTATCGCTGGATCCCAAAGCCAATACGACATTCGACAATCTCCCACTAAGATCTCTGCATTACTTTCGTACTATGATGTATCTAGAGGTTTCAGCTTGTCCCTGCGTTTGCAGTTATAGTGACACATTATTATCAGCCCTCAGCCGAGTCTCTCTTCTGGGTTTCTACTCCTTTTGAAGAGGTGACGTGGTTATCGTACGCAGTTCTGAGATGGGGGCAATTAATCTCTTTCGTCCTTTGTTTTTTTTAATTAAATGCCACAGTCGTGTCAGAACTGAAGCGCTAAGGGCTTATGTCACGAGAAATCATGTAGCGTGACATTAGACATTCGATTTTGTATCTAGCGACTTCTTATTTGGCATTAGGACTGTAGCTAATGATTATTTTGAAAATCGACTAATATAATGATCCAATATTAATCTGCTATGCGATTAATCACATCTTTTTTTAGAACATCTTGATATTCTTAAAATCCCAAGAGCACTCTGTATTTCTTCACAGTGTTTCCTGTGCCATTTTTTACGAACACAATCTTCTTAATACATCAAAAACATACACCACTACCAGTGTAGTCTGATTTGCAAACAAATAACTTTTTTTTTCTTTTCAATACCATCATTTTTGGTTGTGTTGATTATATCTTTTAGAAAGTGGACTGCATAGTTTGGGCCCAGTTATAATTTTTTGTAAAATTAGTATTTTTGTTAGAAGTTTCCTTGTATAAGGCAATAGCTAAGAGATTTTCTTTCATATGCAGGCGAAAGCTGAATTATACCCAAAAGTAATCTAAATTGGAATATAATTAACTTCAGAAATTATTTTGAGTAAAATATTGCAATTGTTGTTTTAGTATTATTCATATACTATTATATGAAGTAGCTTTTATTTTTATATTTTCAGTTTAAGTTTTAGCACTTTTGTTGCATACTTTTTGGAATTTTATTAGATATTTATATTCTATTTAGCTTTATTTTAATAATTTTTAGTAATTTTAGTACTTCTTTTGTATGTACTTTCGATGTTTAAGTTTATTAAGAATATTAGAATGTATCTAATATTCAATTTATTTCAGCTTTATTTCAGTTTATGAAAACTTTTTTCTTTTTCCCTTTTTTTTTGTTAACTTTATTTTAAGGACCAATTCTCACTAATAACTAACTGCTTATTAGCATGCATATAACTAGAATATTGTCTGTTTATTAGTACTTATAATGCACATATTAATGTCTTGTTCTGCATGACCATGTTTTAGATCCCTTAATCCTACCCCATAACTAAACTTAACAACTACCTTACTAACTAGTATATTGAGGGAAAACTCTTAATTAATAGTGAATATGTGTTCCCTATTCTAAAGTGTTACTTTTTTTATTTGTAGTTAACAATAACACGGTCAACCTAATATTCAACAACAAAAATACGATTGAGCAAATTTTTACTGTCAAATAATGCTGACTTCTCGTTTTAGCTCTGTTTGGCTAAGCTGGTGATTCCCTTTCGTCCTCTCAGGTGTTGACCTTCACCAGTAGATGCGTATCTCCCATTATGAAAAGCCATGTAGATGTTTGACTAAGCAAGAGTAGAGAAGCACCTGGAACAAACAGGAACACTTGGAGCACTCTATGTGTGTGTATTTGTGTCTTTGTGTGTCAGTGTGTGCGCGCTCTGGTCCCCAGCTAGCGCACGTTCAAAGTCATAACCTTCACGCTGCTGTGCCATCTTGTTTTCCTCTCTCCACCTCCTCCGGTTCTCCTCCACCCCATCATCCTGCCACTGCTGACAGAGTGTGGCAGCAAACGGACCGAATGGGAAAAAAATGGAATTCCAAGGAAGAAGTGAAGGAAGAGAGAGAGAGCTCACCTTGAATGTTGTGTTTGGAGTTTATCTGCAAGCCCAGGGCTGTGTTTAGAAAAGATTATCACAACAAAGTGATAAGCGGGAACGTCCGCCTTTGGTGTCTCTTTTAGAGGGTGCATGGGGTGCCCCGTGTGCGTGCAAGCATGTGTGTGCGTGTTGTCAGGTTTGCTCTTCTTTTATACCTTGAGATGAACTGAAGTCTCTCTTTTGAATCTGTGTTTATGTTGCGACCCCGTTGTGAAGAAAAGAGCAACACCCTTTTCCTGTTCTTTTTGGCATAATTATAGCAGAACAATGGAGCGCCCTGCAGGCTTCACACCATTAGCAGACGTGCTGTTGCCTCTTTATGCGCTAGAGATTGATGGACATGTGCTGCCTCTCTGAATGAATGTTAACACCGCCATTTCTCCCCGCTGCTTGTTGCCATGACGACGTGGTACGCAGAGCTGGTGCCATCACACCTTGAGTGCTGCCTGCAGTTGTTTTTCTTTTTTTCCCTTCTTCTTTCACTACTCTCTGTGTTTCTCTTTTGTTGTCACCGTTTCCAGAGCAACTATCTGCCATCACCTTTCCATAAATACCTGCTGCACACACATTCTTACAGTTCTTGAGTTACAAGAATGCAGCGTTTTTTTCCATCTTATTCACTTTATCCTCCTCCCCCTCCACATCGCTCTCGTTCTCTCGCCCGCTGAGGAATCTCAAGTTTCTCATTGTTCTTCTCCTCTCTGATGCCCCAGCTTTAGCCTTGTTGTGCTGACAGACTTGTCCTTACTAATAAGTCTAAAGGAAAAGCCCATTTTGCACTGTACATCCTTTCATTCTCATTTAGTGGAGCTTTTATGTGCATTTGTCGACTGAGCTTCTGTACATCTATTAAACCTGACCACTTTGCATATATCTTCTTTTTCTTGTGAATATATACAGGACTAACTGAAGTCGGAGAATTGTGCCCATGGAGCAGTCAGGTGCTAAAAAGTGTTATGTTGGTTGCTAAAACAAATCTTTTGTTTTATTCGACAATGGTCATTTATGTCAATTGAAAATTGCTTTTTTTTGGACTCTAGTATACAGGTGCATCTCAATAAATTAGAATGTCATGGAAAAGTTCATTTATTTCAGTAATTCAACTCAAATTGTGAAACTTGTGTATTAAATAAATTCAATGCACACAGACTGAAGTAGTTTAAGTCTTTGGTTCTTTTAATTGTGATGATTTTGGCTCAAATTTAACAAAAACCCACCAATTCACTATCTCAACAAATTAGAATACTTCATAAGACCAATAAAAAAAAACATTTTTAGTGAATTGTTGATACACGAGTTTCACAATTTGAGTTGAATTACTGAAATAAATGAACTGGTCCACGACATTCTAATTTATTTGGGATGCACCTGTATATCAAAATCAGAATAATGGTAATTTTTAATAATCGTTTTTATTCATATATACTCATAAATGTAATTTGTTTAGAGAATTTGACTGCACTGTTTAAAAAAAAAAAAAAAAGAAGAAAAGAATCGTCTTGTAGGAGTTGTTTGTTTCTGAATCAGACTACACTGATTATGTTGTATGTCAATTGAAAATCACTGTTTTTACCCAGCCCTAGTATATACTGGATGTCATTTACAATAGTGGATTTTTATTTCAAATTTGTCAGTTTTACTTTTAAATTAAGTAAAACAAAGAGAAAAGCCTGTAGAATAATGGAACCACTTGCCCTTATCAATGAAAAATTGTAATTGCATCTCTCTTTCAATTGCAGCGATGAGTGCCGGTTTACTCATACTCTCCAAAAACGTGTTCTCTGCGTCTGTCTTCAGAGTCTCCCTAATCTGAAATGGAGGCTAATGAAAAAGTGAATTAATTAGCATCCCTAAATTAAACTTCTCTAGGAGTTTTATCTTATTAACCATTGAGGGCTTTTTATGTGCCTTTAAAAAATATTAATGCAAATCACCTCACAATTTGAACGCCTAAAGCCAGCCAAGAGGTTATGGCGAGTATCTCGCTTTCACTCTCTCTCTAAAAGAAAGGATTTTCATACCTCTGTTTTTAAATATGCATGCATCATGCCCCCGGTATCTCATACTGTCCTGTTTGGTGGCTTCAGTACTAAGGAGACCAGCCGAGAAGAGTGGCGAAGAGAGAGAGAAATGGGTGGTGGGAGGAGAAATGAGGAAAAACTCCTACAGATCAGTAGCAAATTAGCCCTGCCTGGTCTCAGCATGAGTGCATTTACAGCATATTGAGAGTTTGCCCTTTCCCTTTGCCACCATATCAAGGTAATTACATTTCCTTTGTAGTGCTCTGAAAGGAGGTATTGCTGGCCTGGAGTTTCACTGCCCGCCCATGGAAGCACAGAGTGCATAAATCCCTTAAAATAGCTATTTTTTCCCCTCTTCCTGCTGACACAATCCGCTTAATGAAGGCACAATAACGCAGCCAACTCAGCTCTGTGCTGGACACTCAGAAAGCTGCTAATGGTGAGCTGAAGAGCGGCTTTTGGAAACATAAACATTATTCCTTCACACATATCACTTACACAAGCAAACTCTCTCTCACGACCGTTTGACAGTGCAATGGACCCGGTTTTGTGGGAGGTGGAATTGTTGAATCTAATTTCAGCTAATTTCCTCAGTCTCTTGCTTTTTTTGTCATCTCGTTGAAATAATAAATTGCTGAAAAAGGGCAAAGCCTGCATCAGGGCTTGCATTATTTTCCCGTCTGTACTGAAAACTTCATCAGCCATGCACAGATGCGGAATGGTGATTAGGAGTGAGACAAAAAATGCTTAGATTAATCTTTTCATTTTAGATTTTCCTTTGTTGACCCTTTATCCGCTCTGTCTTGTTCTCTTTCTGTCTGTTTCTCAGTCTTTAAACGAATGAGCTGGTTAAAGGCAGACTCAGAATTCAAGCAGGTTTGCCAGAGGGTAATGCAGTAATCACATTGGTTCCCCTTAGAGTGGGTGAATGGGTGAGGAGAGTGGTGCCCTCTGCTAGTGGCTGTTCCTCCAGCCTCTGCATACGTCTGGCTGGCTTCACTTGCACATGGAGGCTAAACATACACCATGTGTAAAGGCAGAAAATCCATTTCTTTTTGTATTGTTCCACGTCTGCCTTAAAGACGTGCTCTTTTAGCCCATTTAAGTTTCGCATACGTACTGTTTCTGTTTATAATTTGACAGCCATATATAACAGATTACTGTCTGGAACCTGATGTTTTTTTTTTTTTTTTACCTGATTGTTCTGTCTTGCTGTGAAATTATTTAGAGCTTGTCAGTTCATCTGAGATTTCCAAACCGAAATGTCTTCGGTTTCTTTTTAAACCAATGGCTTTTAGGGAAAGGGGGAAGGGGAAAATCAGAGTAATTCCACTGGGATCTTTGTACATTGTGTAGTTGCCATGACAATTACATTAGTCTCCACTGGCAATCATCCACCTTGTTGGAATTCTAATGAGGAAGTTTCCCCCTCCTCTTTTTTCTCTCCTACTACTTTTTTTCTGTTTGGGTGTGTGTGCGGCTATCAAGGATCTCCTGACATAGTGGAAAACTGCGTTCCTTGAAGCGAAAATATAAGTGAGTTTTAAACAGGGCCACGGAGGGGGCCACGGTCTGCTGTCTGAGAGAGATAGCAGCATGCTGCTGGGCTGTGCCTATTACTCTCTCTCCCGGGGTCTAGGCTAGTAAAGATGGGTTGATACGTCCGTCAGAACCCGCCTCAGTGAGGTAACATTGGTGGCGCTCCCCGAAGATGGGCGATAAGCATGCATGACGAAAATTGCTTTAAAAACGTACCTTTAGTCAGAAGCATTGTAACAAACAAGCGTGACTTTTTGCTCTCTTTTTTAAATGGCACCTTTCTGTGTTTCATATGCTTTTCAATGTTATTCATTTAATTTCCACCTGCAGGCATATCCGTTACTGCACATAAGACACCGAATTTCACGCATTTGATGTGTACCGGTGAGATCATAATCCAATGAGTGATTTAAGGAGCCTCTGGAGCTCTGAATAAATCAATGAAATAATTAAGGCTATCAAAGAAAAAGATCTCTCTTCTATTGAGGGTACGTTCTAACCGAGCTCAAATCACACAATCTATTGAGGTTTATTTCCTGATACAAACACAAGGTCACTGTAGCCCTTTTTACCAGCGTTGATGTTGTCTGTGCTCTTTTTTTAGTAGTGGCACTTTATCTTACTTTGGATGGCGTGATTTACAGTAGAGGATACTTCTGTGGCAGTTTTACGTGTCAATATTCTCATTCCCATTGTGGAAGAGGAAGCAGTGGGAGCCCGTTCGGTCTCAACACTGTAAGCTGCTCTTTATCAATGCTTATGCTTCTCTTGGTACTAAATTAAGACATTGAATTGGGCTGAAGCCACAGGACAAGCAAATTCTCTCCAGGATGAGAGGATACAGGAAGTGCCCAAGCTCCAAGCCATTCTGAGCCAGGGGCATTAAGTAAATCCTGGCCGTTTACTGTGTGTTGGCTGTGCGTATGTGTTTGATGCTGATAGGATGGTATTGCAGGGATGGAAGGAAGCTCACTGCAGCACTTGTGTTGGTCCCGCATTCTCCTCCCATAAGGACCTTATATAACCCCTGTTCAGGTTCCTGCTATGTTGTGCTATGCTCATATAATGTTCTCTCTGACTTATCAGAAAAAAAAAATGTATACACAGACAGTCATTTCAAAACTGCTTCAGAATGGAACTGGCCGCCTAATAGAATATTTGAATTGTGTAATGCAGGGGTCTTCAAAGCGTTTTCAAGCAAATAGAAAGATGGAGCAGCCAGGGACACCTTTATATGTGGATGGTTTGTTTGAAGTTAACTCAGTGTTCTTATTTTTTTCACCAAAATGTGGTGTTTTACAATGTTTTATATCAAACAATAATTGTCAGAGCCCTGCAGTACTGTCGTGGACCCCCTGATGAAGACCCCCTGCTCTGTTGTAATGAATAGCTTGCTCTGTGAAACAACATGGGTAGAGGCAACCGAGCTGTTCTCTAGAAAATATCTGGGACAGCAGCAACCAATTATGCTGGCAATCGTATTATTGCACTGGACAACATTTCTCTTTATAGTCATCATTTACAAAGTACACTGCAGGCTTTAAACTGTTGGTTCACCAATATGTTGTACGTCAAAGACAACAGGGCTTGTTTTAGCACAGTGCAATAGAATTATGCCGCCGTGATGCATTCGCAAATGGTTTTGTCAGAGTGACAGATTTTCCAGTGCTTATATGAAATATTGCTGCATCGCATTCTGCTGAACTGTAGTGATTTGCAAATGGACTTAAAAACATAATGAAGATAAAAATGTTTGACAAAACACTATAAATCCTCCACTACATTATGAAAGTATTCCCACTAGACTTGGCTGGTTTTAGACTGATCTTGGACAGTGTCCACTTGTATAAATTACTTTTACCATGTTGGTTATTTGGAGGAGCTATTATTGTAAAAGTAAATGCTCTGTAGGAATCATATTAAAGAATTTGTGTCTGCACTTAGAGTGAATGGCTGCTCAAAAGCTCTTATGGTGAATGCCAAGTATAGGTCTTATTTTTAATATCCACCTCCCTTCGGTCAGAGAAAACAGGCATATTTCTATAACATAAGAAGTCTTTGTTTAGGGCTTATTCCATCGTGCATTTCCTTTCCTCCCTCTCTGTGTAGTTCTGTCATTATCAAGTGGAGAAGTTTCCTTGAACTTCTCTCGGATGTCTTGGATCTCATTATGTTTAATAGAGGCTGAGTATAGGGCTTCAGTTGACATGGTCCATTATTATTTGAATGAATAGTTTCTTTCAGCTATTAGGAGCGTAGAGGCAGTAAGCATATAAGAACTGTTTCTCAAAATCAAGCAGGCTTCTAAAAGAAGAACCTACGTTAAGTCCTGGTTTAAATAAGAGAGAAGCTTTTTTTCCTGTTTCTTCATGCTTAAAGGGATAGTTCACCCAAAAATAAAAGTTCTGTTATGTATTCACCCTCATGTCTTTCTAAACCTGTATGACTGACTTTCTTTTGTAGATATATAAAAAAATGTCCATACTGAACAATGAAAGCCAAAGGAGTTTAATGTTGTTTGGACCCTATTATATTTTCACCCCAGCACCCTGTAAATTCTTATTCTTGTCCAACAGAAAGTCCTTCAAATCTAATCTTAATAGTCGCAAAAGAGTACCTTTGATCCCCACAAGCAGTTTGCTGATTGGCTTCTTCTGACTGGTCAATGCACAGATTAGGGGTTGACCGAGATGTGTTTTTCAGGGCCGATGCCATTACAGATCAAGTAGACCGATTACCGATATTTTGAACCGATATATATGTCTGGTGTAAAAATGAAAATGAATGTCAAAATTAAGAATAACAAGGGCTCTGACAATATCTTTCTTTAAATGCTTTAAAATTATTTTATCGGCAAATTAGTTTTGAAAATGCCCGATACCGATAACCAAAAAAAGCTAAATATCGGCCAGGCTGATAATCGATTGACCTCTAGCAGAGATGGCTACCCATAATTCCCTGAGGGTCACCGTGGACTGCTGATCAGAGGACAGGACACAGATCAACTTATGCTTGGTTTGTGATGTCCTGTAGAATGTAGCTGTAACCTGTTCACTCAAACAGCCTGTTAGTTTAGAGAACCAGAAGCATGTCTGTGCCCTAAGCTGCGAGTCTTGTGATTGGCTGTCAGAGATTCTAAACTGAGGCTCATGGGAATAGCAAGATCGTCTCTCTCTCTTTCTCCACAGCCTTTCCGCTGTCACGTTTTTATTATTAAACAAACACCGCATGGAAGGTCTGTCTTCAAAGGCGCAGACCATTAAAGTTTTTGCAGCCGGGATTTGAGGCGGCGTGTTTGTGTGACACACATTACGTAAGTCTTGTCTGACTTACCGCAGAGATTGAAAAGCAAAGCTGCGAATTCTGTTTGTGTCTGCCAGTAGCGGCGATGAATACTTACTCCAGATAATGCTTGTTTGTTATTTTGGCAAAAAACCCATCTCTGGGATGTTGGTCAGGGGCAGCTGCACTGCAGTATAGATACATGACAATCATGGGTCGAATGGGTATTTTGTGTCCTCGATTGCATCACTTCCTGTTTAAGCTGTGATGTTTTTTGTGAAAAAAAGAGATGATTAACTCTCTGCCTTGTTTTTACAGGGTTCGTTTTCATGACAAGCTACATTTTGCAACTGGAATGAGAATTCGTCCATCTGCCAAGTCCAACTAGCCAAAACATTCTGATTGTGAATAACTGAGTGGGTCTTTCCTACATTACATGAGTAAAAGATGGTTTCAACTCGTGTTACATTCGTCAGACAGACTGAATCAGGAAATATTTGGATGGAAAAAATGACTTTGATCATATTTCTGTTCTCTGGGTCAGCATGACTAACACAAGAATAGCTTGATGTCAGTGAATTAAAGATAGGATTTTTTTGGTCCAACATATCACCCTAGTTTTTTAACATGGAGAGATTTAAAATTAAGTTTGGCAACATCTGAGTTTAGGCACTTCCGGTGTCTCTCTAAAAGCTTCCAGTCAGATTCAGATTATACTTGGCCTCCTGAGCTGCCATGATGTCTCTCTCATCATCGGCAAGTGTAGCATGAGAGAGAGAGTATGCTTTGGAGATGAAGATGACAGCCCAAAAGTGCTTTTTCTCCCACTGATCAAAGAGGATAACTGGAAAGATTGTCCCATGAATAAAGCTATCAGACACCTGCAGGTATAATTACCTTGTTCAGACGTGAGCAGAAGGAGAGAGCAGGGTTGTTCAGACCTGAGAGCACAGAGTGGTGAGGAGACATTAGAGACTCAAAAACAGGACTTCTGTTGGAGACGGCGCTGTTTACTGTCACACGAGAGGTTTTTATATTTGTTCAGTGAACTAGTTTTAAATAAAAATACTGTAAAAGCCATTAGATGCTTTGTATTAATTTATGTGAATAATTCAACAAATAACAGATAAAAGAACAGATCAAAATGAAATTAACACTTGTTTTGTGATCTGCTCAGGGCTTTTCAAACTGGAATGAAAAATTATTTCCAATATTTGGCATTATTACGTTTTAGCTTTCTAGTTTTCAGCATTAAGAAATAAAGTTTCTCGTTGTCCTTGCATTGAAATAATTTTCAGGAATTATGTGTGCTTTTTTAAAATTTTTTACTAAGGATATTCTATCACTATCACCTTTAGCTTGCTAACTGGGGTTTGTAAGATGAAATGGTGTGGTCACATTAACTGAAACTTCAGCTTCAAATTTTCGTGGACAAACATGTCCATTGACATTGTTTACTGTCAATAGCAAAAGCACAGCTCACACAGAAGTCACTTTCAAACCAGCTTTCTGCCGCATGAATAACTTGAACCCATTGCAAAATCTGAGCGGGAAACTCTTTTGCCCTTATATGAAATTCCCATTCGATTGGGTTCCTATTGAAATGACTGGATTTTGATGGTGAAAATTCACTGTGCAATACATTTGATTGCAACTTTATGTTTCCCAACCCTAAGTATTAAACTCAGATGAGTAATTATTCCTGCATTACTTGTGATATGGCCACACATATGTGTTTGGTAACTAAAATTGTGTGGTTTGTTAGGAGAAATGTACTAGCACTTTTCAGAGTGATCAGACTTCACAAAACATCATGTTTTGAGGTGAGGGTGGGCACCTTTGACTCCTTTAAGCCAATAAGCATCCACCCAGAACACCCTAGCAACCACAAAACAACACACTAACGAGTGCTCAGAACAACTACAAAGCCAAGTCCTAGCAATGTCATATCTATTTTTATGTAGGCGAACACCACTCTATTTATAAAATAAATGTATTTTTTTTTGTAAACCTATGCATTTATGTGCATCTTGTATTTTTATATTACTTAAAATTAGATTAGATTATACGTCCATGTGTATTTGTTTCAGTGTTTCAGATGGCTACTCAAGCTCGTATAAAGGTGTAGACCTTACTGTAATGCCTTCAAAGGAAGTCAAAGTAGAAATTATTCATAGTGAGCTCTCTCACATGTACTCTGTAGCATTCTTAGCTGTTGTCTTGGAAACAGACCTCCAGCCATTTGTTGGTATGACATTCCACTGCTGTGCTTATTTTGGGGGGATTTTTATTTAGCACATCAATGGATGAGATTTAGAAGTAGAAGAGGAGGAGGGGGGTTGTTTGTGTGTGTGAGTGTACCTTGGGGCCCAGGTGCCCTTATGCAGTGCACCTTTTATGGGTGTGTCCCACCCTGGGGCACAGCGCAGCATGTCCCCTCTCACGCCAATTAAAGACGGCACATAGCTGGTTATAACAGGCCCACCTCCTCCACACAAGTCCTGTGCCTCCTGGACAGGGGGAAATATACACATTAAATGGTGTGATTAATCCATCTTGCAGAGCCATGGAAACAGTAAGCTGCCGGGCTGTGATAATAAAGACAGGGGTCCCAGTGGAAACGGTGCTGGTGTGTGTGTGTGTGAACAGGAGGGGGAGGCGAGTGAGTCGTAGAAGGTTCAGTGAGAGGACTGGTTTACAAGACACACACCAGGAACTGTGCGCCTCCAGTACCACAACTTCAATGTGAGTCCTCAGCTGTAATGGGTTTACTGCTCTCCTGGCACACACGGCTCACTCGCTACCTTCACCACGGAGGTTGCACGGAACCAAGGTTTGTTTTCTCGCTTGAGGAGAAAAAGGAAAGGAAGGAAGAGGAAATGGAACAAGTTCATCAGTTCAAAAACAGTAGCTCATACGTGTAGTCATTTGGCCTTCATTTATAAATAGCTCAGTATAGCGCAGCAAAAATTATTTTTATCTGAGAAAAAGAAGCAAGTACACCTTCAGCGGTGAGAGTGCTTAGTATTCACAGTATACACATGCTTCATTTTATATTAAAGCTCAAAGTGTGTGTATATGCAGTAGTGTGTGTTTCTGTTCTTGAATGTCACATAGGAACAAGTGAAGTGATTGGTGGTTTAGATATGTAATTTTTATACAGTAATACTATGGATATTCTAATCTGCTTTCTTTTATTGTAAATGTTACACATTAAGAGGTGATAAGCGTCTACAGACTGAAAATGATAGTTACTTTTACCTTGGTTACAAGGTTGTTGTGCAGCATGATTGCCTAAAACCCTCTCAGTTGAAATGTGCTTTGAAACAATCTGTGTTGTTTAAAATGGGATATAAATAATGTGACTTGACTAATTGTGGAAAATTCAATGTAACGCACAGCATCAAGTGGCTTATTGGCAATAGTAATTATATTATACTAATGCTTATTCATGAATATTAAAATTGACATTAAACAGTTCTTCCACTGAGGAATATATATCATTAGTCTAATTCAGGTATAATTCAATAGATGTGCAGGTAACAAAAACAGCTTCAAATGTAGCTCAACCAAGCTATACTGAGCTATCTGTTTTATAATATAGGATGAGCCATTATATAACTTCTATAAAAATAGGTGATATGACTGTATCAGATGTTTGATACATTGCCTACAACTATGACTAGTTTTACCTTTAATGAAAGAAAAGGGCGAATCGTTTATTCCTGTAAAGTTTGTTGCAGTGGATTTCATCCACCTGAGCACAGTACTATTTACAGTGGCCTTTAAGATAAGGAATCCTTTCAGTGTCTGTGGTAAACATCTATGTCACTTAGAGGCTGTGAAAGAGTGTAATGTGTAACCTTCAGGATGTGAGACACTCTTAAGAGCAAACCGTTCCCCCTCAGACAGCCAAAGGGTGTGTCGGATGTTCGTGGAAAGCTCTGAAATACCCGGAGCGAAAACCAAGGCTGACCCTTGGATCTTTTCCTCATCCATATTGGACTTTTATGCCGTAACACCCTTCGACTAATCCATTTTTCATCATATAGGCAGGCTGTTGAGATCAAAACTGAAGCAGGGGCCCGTCAAGGAATGCATAAGTATGTTGTTTTTTTTTCTTCCCAGGCCCTCCACAGGTTCCTCACATGTTGAGATGGAGTGGTCACGCAGGCCTTCCTATCAAACAGGCAGACTTCAGTCAGGAGATCAGAGACAGATTATACAGCGAGGGAGCCTTGAACAGGGCCACCGGTTATCACAGAGGAGAGATGAGTTTTCCATTTCCGTGGGGTCTGCCTGATTTTGTGCATTGCCAGCTACACCGAAAGAGAGCATCACCGTCTGCTACAGGCTTCAGGCCGGCAGTACGTAGCCTAAACAATAGCAGGAGTTTCTTTCCCTTAAATTATCTCCACTCTGTCTCAGGTAAAGCAGTAACAAATGCTCCTTGTTGGTGTTGACATTCGAGTTAGCTCCCTCCTTTGCTTTGTGCGGTGGGGAGAGGGATGGAAAGACATGGTGTGCACTGTCTCACTGTCTCTGAGCTGAAACCGAGCCGGCTTCTCTTCAGACATCTCTTTGAACATGAGGGTTGAGTCAGGATTCCTCTCGTGCTGTGCTGTGTGGGCTGACTGCCACAGCGGTGTTGGTGTAAGCTGGTGTGTGGTGGTAGGCGCATTAAGGAGAGTGACAGGCTGATGGGACTGTCTAAAAACATCAGCACACTTTGAGCTACACGTATCCCTTTCAGATCATTCCCCTGGTGGTACGTGGCTAGCACAGGCTCAATTGGCTCCTGCTCCCAGACACAAGGCCGTGCACAAAGTGCCCCAAATGCTGGGGCAATTGGACTCCAATTTCAGGGTGGTCGTAGCAGCAGTGAGTCTGTAAGCACTTCTCTCTAGGGTAAGGTTGCATCAGTCTTTCGTAATGTGGCTTAAATTGGGATGTGAGGTTCACAATAAAGGCTTAATTACTAGTTAGTTTGTAACTGTGTACCTAATTTGGTTGCATCATTGGTTCTTAAAGGATTAGTTTGCCGATTTTCAACCAGATTTATATTGAACAATGTATCGTTCTCCATGTTACCAGCACTATTTGTCAGCAGAAGTCCACTGGATGATGCAAACATGTCATTTTGCATCATCCAGCAGACTTTTGACAGCTCAAGCACTATTAAAATTAAAAATCGAACATCTGCGTTTTTCTGTATCACAGACCATAGACGGTCGGATCGACAGGGGGTGGCATCAAAATACAAACTGCATCATGGGTGCTGAAGTTTTTTGGCAAAAAGGAACACCACACTCCTTTTCTCTGTTTTCTTTAGTCATGTAGCACCAATTTCAAAAATAGTTTTTGTGTTTCTACTGTATAGACAGCCATCTTACCACCAGTGAATTCTTCTTTTAAGGCAAAACTTACATACATTGCAGAATATGACACTTACCTTTTGATTCATTAAGCAGCCTTAAAATTTGTAAGCAGAAGTAGTGTTGAAAAGCTGTGCATTCAGTTTATCTTGGTTGGTGGTTCTATTTGGTGAAATGCAGGTTAAGGTTAAGTTATGCATAGTTATGCAGAGCTGTAAGTTACGCATAGCTGTTGCAGTTGCAGATGTCCCTAGAAGAGAAAACGTCTGTTTTCTGCTGCATCTCTGGTACCAGTACCTGAGTCCTTCTGTGTTTACTACTTTTCTGACGCTAAAAGAGAGAGGAAGTGTTTGTGTGTTTTTCACAGATCTGTGCTTCCCCATAGCGTCATTGTACACAAGGGCAGATGGCTCTCAGTGCAAAGGGCTTCGTTTCCACTCTGTCATTGGGAGTTGATGGCACAGTGAGTTATGGAGAGATACAATGCTCTGCCTCCACTATAAGAACACAGTCTGTTTCTGCATGAGTTGATGACCTCAATGTCAATTCAGAATCAAATCAATATAAAGTTTTATTGCTTTGTCTGATCAAATATGCACAGATGTTCCCCTGATATTCTTTAGAAATATTAGTTTTTGGAGCAGATAAGATGAAGAAGACTTCTTGTTTTTTTTTGTGGTTTGCAGGTCTAAATTGTTTTCCCCCCTCCCTGTAATGAATTCTATAATAGGAAACACTGGAGAGCTGTAGAAATCAGGCAGCTCTGTGTTCTGAGAGGATTAAATGATTACGATCTCTCAGCACTCCTGATCTTATAATCATGTCCAGGATGCCACTAGATACCTCTACTGAAGTGATTAGAGCTTTGTTACAGATGTGCCGGCTTAATGGAGCCGGTAGACCCCTTGGGCAGAGTACAGAGGAAATTGTCATCTGCTGCTGGATGCCGGCTGTTCAGCAGGGTCAAGGTCAGTGATGCTCGAGGGCTCTCAAGCCTAGCCGAACCGTGTGTTAGCAATATTAACAAAGTTAGTGATGCCACTGATGTCAGCTCGAGCAAATTTCAGGACACCTCACAGGACACATGCTTTCTTCAGCTCCTTGCTGAGCTACACGATATTTCAAATCTCAGTGTTCATGCTAAAGCCTCATCATTTTCCTTTAATATGTTTTTCCAGGGCAAAAAATACTGCATGGACAGTAAGAGGAAGTGTGAGAAAGTCAGAAAAGTTTTTTGTGTTTTGTGATTGATTTACAGTGATATGATCTGTTGCAGGTTTAGTGAAGATTTAGGCCCAATCCCAATTCTATTTTATACCCCTTCCCCTTGTCCCTTGAAACAGAGTGTCAAGGGGTAGGGGTGAAAATATTCCCCTAAGAATTGGGACACCACTACTATGCCGTCACACGTCATCAATCTAGCTCCTACAATACACACACCTATACTGGGTGTGCATAGAGCCTTTAATTACCGTTCTATATTAATATTATGCTTACTGACACACAACCCGATCTCATGAAAGTGCATATAAATAGTACGCCAAATAAAAACGAAAACTCGTGGTATTGATACGCAAAAATGAACTTTGGCGTGTATATGCTACGCGATGGGTAGGTTTAGGGTTGTGGGGTAGATGCGTATCATATGTACGCGAAAACTGCATATCATATGTACGCCAACAAATTTCGTATCATATGCACGTGAAAACTGCGTATTATATGCACGCGGAGTGTTGCGCACCGTGTGTGTGTGTGTGTGTGTGTGTGTGTGTGCGTGCGTGCGCACGCGTGTGTGTGAGAGAGAGAGAGAGCGAGAGAGCCCAGCTTCATCACTGTGTCTGTCACGCGACTCTGTTCCCCTTTCGGGCTCTTTACATTTATTTTGAAAGATGAAGCTCGCGATTATGGTAAGGGGCGTTACATTTCCGACGAGTGCTTGCGGTAGAAAAGGGTTTAGCGATTTCTAATTATTGGGGGGACTAGCCCCCCTCAATGTCTACGGTGGTTATCGCCCTGATCAGACATGAAAATATGTTGTGGCACTATCGTGCAGTCTATAATGATATGACATTAGTAAATATTAGCGATTTTTTGCAAACATTTCTTTGAATACATGAACTCACGATTGAATGTAACATAAAACAAATGATTACTTTTCGTTAAAATCTTTATTAATGCCAAAAATGCTTACATTTATGCGTCTTTTTGTTTGCTCGGGCAGCCATGTTGCCCCTGAAGCCGGTTTACGCTGAGATAATTCATACCCCTTCGTTTGAAGTGTGGTCCCGAAAAATCTTCGTTTGAAGGGCTGTCTGGCCCTTCCCCTACCCCTACCCCTCCAACCAAAAGAGAATTGAGACACCCCTACCCCTTCACGTGAACGTGCGAAACGGAGGGGTAGGGGAAAGGGGAAGGGCTAAGGGGTAGAATTGGGATTGGGCCTTAGTGACTTAATTTTGAATGTCATACTATTAAGTTTAAAAAATGTGAAATGTGGCTTCATTTTGGTAATTTGCTAATTGTTTAGATTAGTCACGTCAAGAAATTGTGTTTTAAGCAGATACTTGAGTGTTTATATCTTAATATCTAGACTGTCTCTCCAGCTCAAAACACATTTTTCTTTCGTGTTGCCTTTCCATTCCAGCAGAAGCATTTCTACGGTTAGAGAGAAGTGTCCTCATCAGTTACTTGCTAATCAAAAGCCTTTGAAAACTGTGTTTGCCTGAGGGGAGTATATTTTACAACTTGAATGCATTACGCATTTCGCCTGCGGACTGCATTGCCTGTGTCACAGGCAATTTGAAGTAAACACCTGAACCATTTTAGGGGCTCTCTGTAGATGCTACAAGTGATCTGAACAGATGAAAGGGGTCAGAGGGCACCGCACACTGGTATTGGGCACTCACTATGGAGTTATTTATCTGCTGGCTAAATTTCTCAGGTTAGAGACCTATAAATAGAGGCTATTAAG
This sequence comes from Sinocyclocheilus anshuiensis, assembly GCF_001515605.1. Classification (NCBI taxonomy): domain Eukaryota; kingdom Metazoa; phylum Chordata; class Actinopteri; order Cypriniformes; family Cyprinidae; genus Sinocyclocheilus; species Sinocyclocheilus anshuiensis. The sequence goes on from NW_015558630.1 coordinate 622,717, forward strand.
AGTACAACAGTGGGGACCATTATAGCCTGTACTCTTAAAAATACAGGTTTCAAGTAGAACCAAAAAGAGATCTTACAGTCTGATGACCCTTTTTAGGTTCACAGAGATGTTTTCATTCTTTAGTGGAAGTTTATAAAAGCATCTACTGTATGTTCTTCACTTTTACTCTGTCAACAGATGATGTCCATTCATAGGCCTGGTGGTGCTGATGCAAGGGTAGCCCAGGTTAGATTCTGGCTCTCCTCTTTTCTCACTATTCCTCTGTCAGCTGTCTGTTTCATTCACCAAAATGGCAAAAGGCTAAAAAATATAGGCAGATAATAACCAGTGTGCTGATTTGAAGCACATTTAATAAAACATTTGGATCCGAAATAGTTCATCAAAATTTGAAAATTCTGTCTTCATTTATAGCTGTTAGCCAGAATCTTTTCCATGCAATGTAATTCAGTGGTAATGGGTGTTTTGTCCATTTGTCCATTCACTTTCATTGTATAGAAAAGAGCATTGTGAACATAAACATACAAATGCTCTTTTCTGAACCTAAAGTGCTGTTATAAACCACTGAAGAACCTTTAAATGCAGGAGTGTTTGTTAAATTCTAGAGCTGAAATGCAACATTGCTGTTTTTTGGACTGAAAAAAGAGAATGGCTCGTGATGCTCTACAGTTCGTTTAATAAAGAGTTTTCAAAATGTAGTCTCCGAAGTTCATTTATATTATGCTCACAAAGAAAATGGTTGGTAGTGATACGCAAGAGATACGTAGGAGGCGGCACGTCACCGAACGCTGCAGTTAATGGATTTTTGCGTTCTCTCTCTGACAAGGCAGTGGGCATTTGTGGGTATTTTCATTTATGAATGGATGTAATTAGCATGCTAATGAATGAATTGCAGCACAGGATCCCTCAGCTTTTGCTCTGTGATGCGGTGGACCTGTAAGCACTCTGTACTGACCCACCCCCCCAGTTTTTAATTGGCATTCTGTGCTTTTTAAGACCAATTAGTTGACTAGTAGTTCAGACGACTTACTGAAAATGTGTAGTTTTGCACATCCCTGAATGATTCACAGATGCATTTTTTGTGGACTTCATTTGATGAAATGATGACTCACATTCTGACATCTGTTCGTCACAGCCGTAGCGTAGCTATCTTTGCAGTGCCTCTCAGTGTTCGTGCAATCAGACGGAATGTGGAATCTATCCCATCATTCAATGCCATATGCACAAGCTCCCAGTCTTCTATCTCTACTGTGTCTTCACTGTCAGGACCAACTGAATGTTCCTTTTTACAGACAAGCACAACACCTCTTTCTATACTTTTTTTTTTTCAAGTAGGCAGTTGATTTTATATCCTGTAAGACTCACAGTAAAGCTGGCTGCTGGGAAGTCAGCATAAAATGGTAGAAACCTCTAAAAGCCTAGTCGTCTATCATAGTCAGTCAGTTCCCCCCAGTCATAGCATTTTTGAGAGCTCATTCATTAGAAATGCTTGTCATTGCTCTTATCTGTGTTTGATGTATGATAAGGCAACCTCAGGTAGAAGTGATTACATTGTCCCTCAGAAAAATTCAATCTATCTGGATGCAACAGGCCAGCTGTGAACAGGTAATGTTCAGGTAGAGATAATGTGAATGATTGAAGTCTTAACCTCTGAGGCATAATGCATAGACACAAACAAAGTTTTTCCTTAGTAACTTTTTTCTCAAATCCATATAATCCATGATCTTCCTACTCAGTTAAACTGGTGAAATTTAACTTTGCATTCTCAAAAAGAACTCTGATGGGAACAAATCATAGCTCGTTAATTATGTATAATGCATTCTCGATGTTAACCTCGTTGGTGAACTTTATGCCAATACGTCCACCTTACTGTTATGACGAGGACTGTCATATCTGCTTTGATTTTGAGCAGGTGCTTATTTCATAGATATAGATTCTCTCTTCTGACCTCCGTTTAAAGATCGTGTTGCCCCAGACTTTTAATTTCTCTGGAGCTTTGCCCAGCTCAGCAGTGTTTTTTCCTTCTGGAGGGTTATTTGAATATGTTGTAATGTATCCTCTTGCCAATAAATTTGATTCGTAAAATCCAGCACTTTTTGGAGTGTTGGAAACTATGCTGAATAGTCTTTTGTCACATTTTGTATGTTTTTTCCAGATCCAGTGTAACAACTTTTATGAGCAATAATATCTAGAATTTTGTATTTGCAGCAGAACTGCAACAACTCATGTACAATCAATTTGACCAGGACAGAATGGTTGGCTGTCATTTTTTGTTTTGTTTTGTTTTTAAATATACCATAATTAATCTTTTATGTCATTTTATATGTAATGTAAATAATGCTATTTTATATGAACAATAACTTCAGTGTAAATAATATTATTCTAAATCAGTGTGCTTCTAGTTTACTACAGTACTATTTACACAGGTTATTTAAACTGTTAAGCTAAAGAGTTTTTTTTTTTGTTGTTGTTTTGTTTTTTCGCTGATTTTTATATTTCAGCCATATTTGCATACAATGTGTTTTATATATTATATAGTCTTTGTTTTGCAGATTGTTTAAAGAACCACATTGAACAAAGTAAAATAATCCAAAAGATAATCTGCAGAATAATAAATTGTCAAAATAATTGTTTGTTGCAGCCCTAAATTGCATTTTTTGTTAATTTTTTAGCTCTAGTTTTTTTTAAAACTCCAGATATTACTCAAGAGGCTTAACGACTGTAAATAAATTAGAGGAAAGGAAAAAAGAGCAGCATTGCTCTGATATACTGTGGCCCAGCTTGCAACCTAATTTCAACTAATTACCATCAGTCATCAGGCACAATGAGTTCTCAAAGCAGAGGATTTACTAAAAACTATGCTGTTTCCTTTAGTTTTTCATTTTCTAGCAGCTAGTGTGTTTTTTTGTCTCCCTGTTATGTCTTGTTTTTACTTCACTCTTGGTTGCCATAAACATCTTTTTATGTCTGTGACCTCATTTAAAATACAGAGAGACTGATCTTGTTTGATTATAGATGTATTCTTTATGAAGATAAGTCATTATTGCATTGATATCATTTCTTGGATTTTTTATCTAATTCTTTGTATCCTCTTATAGTGACTTTACAGCTGTCTGTGCTTTACTGTACACCCCTCATGTCCATGTTGAGAAGCCCTAGGGTCTATCAGCATCTGTATCTGAGACCATCACTGGCTTTCCTCCTTGGCAAACCCCCACTCACATTGCTGATCACAAAGGCTTACATTGTTCCTGACATTTGCTGCAGTGCTCCACATTTGAATTTCCTCCCAAGCATGTGTTGACTTTTTGAGAGGGGGTGAGTAAGAGATATCGGAGAAACATCAAACGAATGCCTCTGTATGGACAATAGCGTGAATTATGAGTGTAGTCGTCCTCAGGGGCAAAACATCCCGCAAATTATGTTTAGCATGATTTGCCATTGTGCACATCCTACGGGGGGTTTCTTATGGCTATGACAAAACTCTCTGTGGCCTCTGGGGGTTGTTCATAACAAGAGTTGCAGAGGACCTCCCGCCACTTACCTAGAGCTTTGTTTTTGTTGTTCAGACCGTGTTTATCTAAGGCATTTTAATGTTTTTCATTCTGTAATCTGATTGATTATACTAAAACTCCTTTCTGTGACCCTGAAATAAATTTCTGTGGTGTGCATCTATATGTCAACCCTGGCATGATAAAAATTGGCATATGTCTCTCTGGAGAGTCAGGAAATGCTATGACTGTATCTTCTTTGCAGCAGCGTCTAGACAGCAAAGAGAAATCGAATTAAAAACACAAATTCCCAACAGTGTGCCGCATTTCCACTGATTTTGACAAAGTCGGGTGTGACACGTCTTGGTGGGCCCCCTTGCCACTCCCAAAAAGATGAAGGTCTTCCATTCAGTTGCGTGTGACAGAAGAAATCGCGACTTGCTACAGAAGCAGCAGAGGCATATTTTAAGACACAAAGAAAGCGCTCTCTTTTTCAGTCACAAAGCACAGAGGAACATCCAACAAGAACACAAGAGCACTAGAAGCTTGGAGGATCAGTGCGCTTTCTTCAGCTGGAGAGTACTGTGAAGCATTTGATCTGAATATGTAACCGGAGCACTGTTGGAGAGTGTATCTGGAGTTCCAACCACAGAACATTTGTGTGGGGGATAAACTGTACATGGGCGAGTGGAGGAGTTTGACTGTGCATGTTTCGTCTGCTCAGAGATTTTCTCTCATCTCTGCTCTTTATATTTTGATTTCATAGTTCAGCTCCCCTCAGGTGAGTGAGATGAAGTGTTAATGGAGAGCATGTGGAACCCTGGTGATGTCCCATCAGTCCACAGGCCCGGCTCACTCAGGAGAACATCAGTCCTACTAATCAGCAGCGAGAGCAACGCACATGGAAAGCTGCCATCCTTACCTCCTCAATACTAGGGTCATTTCATCCCCAGCAGGGCTTCCTCATATGGAACCTCATTTCTCCTCTGGATTTCTCATCTGTACCTGACTGGGCCCAGATACTCCACACCCACTCTCTCTGCTGAGCTTTAAAGTCCTGCTGTATAACCCAACAATTTTACACTTGATTTGTAACCGTGCCTCCTTCTGTGGACATGAGCAAAAATCGACTTTTGATATTATGGTAATTCGGTAGCAGGAGTTGCTTTTTGTCGTAAAGAGTGCACTCTCGCCGCTTTTTCTCCGTCAGGGTGCCAGCATTGGTGAGGAGCCAGTGCCCTGATCTGGAATTTTCTATGTGCATGCAGTGTAGTAGAATGGATACAAAACAAGATCACTCACAACAATCAACAGGGTTGGGCAAAATCTATCTATTCTTTGACTTTATTTTCTTTTAGATTTAAATTCAAATTAATTGTATATCCACTTTCTTACATGCAAATTAGAATTCAGTGGCACACAACCCAAATCAGGGTTCAGTGAAAATGATTTTTGCTATTAAATTATTACTTGCCCTGCCAATATTTTCACTCGCCCTGCCACAAAAAATAAAATAGTTGCTATTATCATTGGTAAATAAGCTTATATGACACCAAAATTTTAGATACCAATTAAATTTTACAATTCTCAATTCTAATTTTGATTCCACAGCAAAAACAACTATAGCCTAACAAATATAAAATTCTAACATTATTAAAGACAAGTGAGCAGTAAATAAATAAGCACAAATGAACAAATTACAAGCTATAGCACAGCTGAATATATAGAACAAAGATGAAGAACAAAGAACAGCGGACTGGCTGAATGAGACGCAGATTCACTCTCTGACAGCTGGTGGCGCTTATGGAACAGTAGCAATATAGCGTTTCCTTGGCTACTGCTGTAAACAAAGCAGCACTGAGCTTATTAACACTACTTTAACTTTTGTATGTATTTGTCTGTTCAAGCGCAAGAAGGTGCTGAAAGAAACTCAATTTGGTGTTCGTGCATTGTCAGAGACATGTCTCTGTGTGCGTACTGTACACACAAAACACAGCGCGCGAGTACTGAATGGAGTTGTCTTTCACGTCTTGCTTGAATGCTTTAAAATCACTTTAATTTTTAAATTAGCAAGGCTTAAAAACACATGCAAATGATAAACGTTCGTTGACGACACAGCAGTGACAAATTAGTCAACTGTCCCGAGCGTTTTTCACACTGTCCCCGGATGTACAGAATGCAAGAGTTGAAAAGTCTCCATCCACTTTGTTTTTCCCTTCCCCAACATAAAGGCACTAAATTACTTGTTAAAATATGCTTTCAAGCACATTTGTGGGCACGGTGTGAAGTAAAATAGTTATGACATAATTTTCAAGGCAGTGGAAACTCTGAGCAGTTTTAAAAGAGACCAGTCCAGCACGAGAACCGTGACCATGTTTGTGCCTGCCTGATACCCTGGTTGTTGGCCTAAACCGAAGTATGTGCAGGAGATGTCTGCTCAAGTCTCTGCAGGGACACAGAAATTGATTGATTACCCAATGAGTCTGCGTTTTGCCTGCTTTCTTTCTTACGTGGTTTGTGTTCCAAGCTTGACAATACGAACAATACTGGCAGCAATTCAATGGATTTATTTGTACCAGAGCAGGTTCCATGTTCGGCAGCCGTGTTCATTTTGTTTTCCTGAATGTGTCTTCGCTTGTCAGAAAACACTGGTCTCTGACTCACATTCCATTAAGAGGCTTTTCTGGAAAAGCTTATGAAGTGCAGAGAGAACTAAAGCAGCAAAAGTGTTTGAATAGAGCAGAAGAGTCAATAGACATCTGAATAGACTGTGACTCTCTCTCATTACACTGCCTGATTAAACAACGAGAACATTTTCACGATGAATCAGGCTTATTGTAAAGAGCCTCCAGTACCTTCCCTCTCTTCCTTTCTCACTCTCAGAGCAGTCTTTGAAAGTGGGATAAATTGTGGAGTAATATAAACAGAGGATTGGTCTCTCCTGGAGCAGACAATGATTGAATACGAGGGCCCCTGCGTCGGGAAGTGGGTTAAGTCAAGGAGTTATTAAGAAGACGGCTGGAAATGACAGCGATGCCAAATGGAGCCAGTGGCTTGGGACGGGTTTGAAACCAGGATGAGTTTTCAGGATAAGAGCTGGATTTAAATAAATTGACTTTCTCATCCCGTGACTAAAACGGATTGTTGTTGAGAGTTTTGGGGCCAAAGCGAGCGGTAAACATTTATTAGAAATCCATAGCCTTGGAACAAACAACACGGCTCCTCTCGTTTTCCTCTGCATGCTTCACAAAGCCCCATCGTCGTGACTTTCAATCCCAGTTACGTAATCCATTAACCACCTGTAAAGCTCGCTGAGGAAATTGCCTCCAATTGGTCAACAAGCTTTTTAAGGATGTCACACGAACATCTCTTTTAATTCTGTTTAAGAAGCCGCTGCGCCCGGGATGAGTGCAGATGTGGAAAGTCACAGCGATGCCCTATTAACTAAGTGAGCGAGTCACAAGATGCACACTACGTAGTCATCAATCTCTCCTCCCGGTAAGCACATTCTAATTTACAACCACAAGCTGTGGCTTTACAGCCTAGTTTCGCCTTCATAGCTTTGTGCTGAAAACGTGTCAGGATTTTAAGCATGGCATAAATCAAACTGTGGCATTCTCCTTTAGTTATTTTAGTGTTTTATATCCTAATGTCGGGTGCACAGAGAGGTGATTGGTTTTGGGTGGGTGTGTGTGCAATGGTTTTAGGTTGTGTTAGCTAGATGTGTGTTTGTGTGCACGATAGTGTGTGTGTGTGTGTGTGTGAGCGAAAGAGAAAGAGACTGTTCATCTGACAGGCCGTGAGTGTTGTTTGGCATGCGCTCTCTTTGGGTGTGTGGGACTACTGGAACAACAGCTTAGTTTTCAGTGCACTCCTGTCGGATTGTTAAGAATAGACTGTCCCTGCTAGCATTGCTCTTTTTCTTCCCTGGTGACTAGTGTTTGCAGACCACCTGTGCTGTAGAGAAGGGGGACAAATAGAGAAATTCAGATGGAAATATAGCTATTGCATGCTGTGTTTTGAGTGTATTCTGTACAACCACTCTCAACAGAAAGGATTAGGTATGGTCAAGCCAGTAGTTTAGATTGCTACTTGTACGACATGACTATTTGTGTATGTTTGTTTAGTTTGTATGTGTGTATATATATATATATATATATATATATAT
>NW_015558630.1:631111-636088 GCF_001515605.1 Sinocyclocheilus anshuiensis
ATTGTGGGAATTTTTGAAAGATAAAATGATAATCACATTACCTTGATGACAAGCAAATCCAAAGTGCATACATTTGCAAGGCATAAAAATGCATGTACATAAAAAAAAGCAGAGATCACTCAAGGGGTTGGGTAGCCTATTCACGCTGACCCTGGGTCAACAGACCATCTTTATTGTTGAGCTCTGGTATGTATACAGATAAAAAAGATTTTTATTTTTTTTCTAAAGAAGCCTATCTTTACAGGTCGTGGCTTGTAATATTGCACACTCAATAACTCAAACACTGCAGCGTTGCTAATCGCATGTATTTTCCAAAAAAAAAAAACCATTGCTTAGATACATATATGATCAGCTTTCCTTGTGCTTAAGCAGCTTGAGGGATTATGTGTGTATGCATGGGGATGAGATGTGTAGATTCTTGTCGTACATTGCCAGAATTAACCCGCATCTTTGTAGGCTCGACAGGTAGCTGTGGAGCTGGAAGCCAGCCGCCCCTGACAGTGGCATCAATATCACGTCTGGAAGCCACAGGCGGGGAAGAAATTTCTGCTGCACATTTCACAACTCGCATTGATACTTTCAGCAGTTGCCATGACAGCAACATGCAGTGGTTTTAATGGAAGTGATTTTGTTAATATAAAATTGAGCCGTGGCCGTAACATCTCTCCCACGGTGCAGCAGGTCTCCATTTATCACAGGTGAAAATGCAGCGCTTCAGGATCCCAGCTCCGCCCCTCTCTGTGCACTCTTATTAGGACAAAAGAAGAGCAAATAAAATGAAACAGTCTTAGGATCCATGATGTGTCCCAATTAAGACACAATCAGAGCACATCTCAGCAGTGCAGTGGCTCTTTCCCTACCCATCGGCTTGAAAGAGCAGAAGGTTTTCTTTTCTACAGTGGCATGCATCTTTGATTGCTTGTTGAGCTCCTGTGCCATATGCATATCCAGAGATCTGTCACTTTGTTTATTTGAAGTAGAACCTGATTATGTCTGTTTTCTGCTTTTGGATGTTGAAACAATGTGTTAGAGAAAATGACAGTTATCTACAGATACTTTAACTGTCTCATAGTACAGGGGTTTTCAATCTGAAGGGCCACAGGGATGCAAGGCCATTTCACTGGAAAAAAATTGCACAAAATATATATTATTAGGGCTGTCAAATTTTGTGTTAATGTAATTTTTATGATTTTAATTTACAGTTTCATTAATCATGATACTAATCATGATTATTGTATTCTGTTGTTTTTAGCCATACGAATTAAAAACCGAATCTATACTAAAAGCAATGGAACGGTATTTATTGTGAAAAGTGGTATACAAATTCATTTGAATTAAACAGAAAAATTGTAAATCTTTTCATGCTTATACAGGAGGCATATGTTATGGTCGTTGGCATAAAAGTTTGAAAACTCCTGTCTTAGCACTTTTCATATTGTTCTGTGTTTTAGAATAAAAACTGTGCTGGTGTAGAGAAAAGTTAGGCCAATAGAGCATCTTTTCCTTCAGGTTTATGCAGCGTCAGTACAGGAGCAAAGCGTGTGTTTTCTTGACAGTGACAGAGTAGCACTTGCAGTCTGCCATGCTTCTCCTCCCCATCTCCCCTTGTTTCAAAATGAAATAAATAAAGAGAGGGGGAAAAAAGAACATCTGAACACCAATCAGAAAATTACACCTGTTCCTGAGGGCCACGCTGATGATGTCATCACCCGCCTCTTTCCATCTCCCGGGAAGGCTGCAGTGTCCTCCACAGGGAATCCTGGCACGGAGTTGTGAGACAAACGAATGATCTAGGCAATATTTATCTCACTTATGGCCATCCAACACATTGCTGCCAAGCAAATCTTGCCCACTTTCTCATAATTCCATGCTGATTTCTGTCCCAACACAAATCCTGTGTGACTAAGAAGACTGGCTCATCGTACTCGCTACGCTCAGGTTCCATCTCGCCCCTCCGTGGTGCATTATCAGAAGCGGCACAGGTCACACACAGTGAGTGTGTCTTAGGATTCGTGGCCTGGGCGGATGTCTTGGCAGATTCTCGGCTGAGTTGATTAGCTGAGCGTTCACAGATACAGCTGCCACACTGCGTGGTAATAAGAACAACATCCCCAAGACATGCGCCATTATTCTGATTACGACGGTATTCTAGCTATGACAATGTGGTAATTAGAGGATCTGCATGCTTCGATGAGTCTTCATCACCACTCAGCCCCCAAGATATTCCTCATCTCTGGCTGAAGGCTAATAAGCACCCAAGCAGTTAAGAGCCTGAGGAGGAAGACACCTGTGCACATGGAATGGCAGGCCCATTTAGGGACCAACAACTGATGGAAGACAGTGGTCTTCCATCTGACACTGACAATTCAAGGGTTTGTTCACACAAAAATAAAAATGGTCATTTACTCACCCTTGTGTCATTTCAAACCTGTAAGACTTTTTCTGTGGAATGTAGAAGATATTTCAGTTTTGGACAACTGATACATTTCTCAAAATATCTTCTTTTGTGTTCTGCAGAAGAAAGAAAACCATACAGGTTTGGAACGACATGAAGGTAAGGAAATCACAGTTTTCATTTTGGCTGAACTAGCCCTTTAATCTTTCTTTCATCTGCAGAACACAAGATATATTTTGAGATTTTTATTTATTTTTTATTTTTTGGTAAACAATGAAATCAGTGGGGTCCAGTATTGTTTTGGACCCCATTCACTTTCATTGTATTGACCCCCCCAAAACAGTTTTGTGTTTAAACATTCTTCAATAAGATTGAAAGTCATACAGGTTTAGAATGACATGAGGGTGATTACATGTTCTATTTTTTTTTTTTGTGTGTGTGTGTGATTTATGAAACATTGAAAAGCACAAGTTAACAGTTTAATTGGTCTGAAACACTGCCTTGTAAAATTTACTGCATTAGCATATAGAGACATTATTATACATACATATTCATACATATAGACATTATAATACATACTGTACATATTCAACTGATTCAGAATCAAACTGAAAAGAGAACTGAATCAAAATCAGATTGTACACAGCCATAGAATTGTTACATTCAGTCAAACAATAGATTGTTTATGGCGACTCCACTGAAAGGGCTTTGATTGACACTGCTACGTTAACTACAACTAGCAGCGTATGAAAGAAGGGACAGCTAAAATATCACTCGTCTGTCTCTTCTCGCTGAGATAAAGACCATGAAGACTATACAGTCCCTCCATGTCCAGCACTGTGCCCTCTCATATGACAACCTGTCAGTCTGTTTGATGCAAAGCCCTAGTTCTAATATCACATCACTCAATCAAACATGGCGATGCAGGAATCGGTCCTCTTCGCTACGTAAATTAGATTGTCAGTCTACGCAATCCTCTTCATACGTGATTATGCTCAACTTTGTCACACTTTAATTGCAACCTCTTGATTGCAGGCTAGCAAGAGAGATATGTTGCCTTATTTGTTTAATCAGTGAAAGTAGCACAGGTGTTCTAAAGCTGTACGTGAAGTTTCAAGCAGTCATCCTCACTCTTTGCCATCTTTCTTTCTGTTGAAATCTTCGAAGAGGTGTGGAGGTTCAGGAGAGGGGCATGCTTGATGTCTCAACAGACCTCCTCCATGGGGAGGACTTCATTAGAATCTAATTAGATGTGTGGTACAATTCCATTCGAATGGGAGTCACTGGCATGGAAAAGGGAAGTGTGATTTTCCAGTTGCTGGATGCTTAATGTTGTTTTAATTCTCCTCCCTGTTGCTACCAAATTTCCCTCACATCTGTTGTGTTTGCACACGATCAGTCTGCTGTTGAGAATAATAGAGAAATCACCCCAGTGAGAGAGAGGCAGGAAAATTCCAGCTCCCTCTATATCTCTTCCCTTATGTTTGCTCTTTGCTCTTCCTCATCTGCAATTGGAGGAGCAGTTTTCCTGTGGCGGTTTTTATCTGCATTAATCTTGGTCTTGGTAAAAACATCCGCTTAATGAGTTTTACATGATTGCAATCTGATTCTGTGCTTGCAGACTTGCGCGTTACACTGTAGACTATAAACAGCTGAACCAGGGATGGCCAAAAAGCAGGAAATAAAGTTCTCTCTCAACAGGAAGTGAGCACTGAGAGGAAGAAATAGTCAGCCCATTGTTCTGTAATGTCCTCCTCTGCTCCTCGGACACGATTCAATTAGTCTTTATCTGCTCGTTATGTCACGAATGACTCATTCGCCAATGTGAAATTTGCACTTGCCTTGAGAGATTGAAGAGAGAAGAGCTTTGCTCTCAGAAGCTATAAGTGTGTGATAGATCTGGACAATTTGAAATGTGCGCTTGCTTTGAGAGAGAGAAGAGCTTTGCTCTCAGAAGCTTTAAGTGTGTGATAGATCTGGACAATTCCAAGTCACTTGGTTGCAGCATCAAACAAAGACACAGACTGATGAAACAATCAGTGGACATTGACACTTAAAGACAACCCTTACCAAAAAGTAGTATACTTCAAGTTTATTTTATTAAGTATACTTAAGTAAAGTTCAAGTATATTTTTAAGTATACTTTATGTAGTAAGTATACAAATATCAGTGTACTAGTAGTATTCTTGTAAGTGTACTATTTCAATACTCATTGGGACTAAATTGGCCCACTTTCTAGTATATAAAAGTATACTTTTAGTATAACAGTAGTTTTCTTTAAGTGAACTTTACATCATACTTTAAGTATACTACTACGTATATCTGAACATACAAAACTTCAAAAGAACAGGGTATCTGCTTGTAAACAAAAATATTTTATTCTAGCTTCGTGCATTCTTTTTTTAAACACTTGAATGTGGGTAAGTTTGATAAATAAAAAATGTAAAAAAATAAAGAAATTAACAAGATTTTGAACAAAAAGCTGAAAAATGACTATTAATTGGATTTAGAATGATAATCAAAACATTGATGGAGTCGATCAACACCCCAAAGCTTGACAATCATTATTACTTCTTCATGTG
>NW_015558630.1:636115-636476 GCF_001515605.1 Sinocyclocheilus anshuiensis
GTACATAAAATTAGACTGAAAGTATACTTTCCTATTTTTTAGTTTAAAAGAAGTATACTAATAGCACACTTGAGTAAACTTCTTTTTTGTAAGGGAATGTAACGTATCAGGTTACGTATGTAACCATGGTTCCTCGCGGGAGAACGAGACGCTGCGTCGGAGGACGCTTCGGGAACGCCCTTCAGCGTGACCGGCTCTGAATCTCGTGTGTAATCAGACCAATAGATGGGCGAGACGTCACGGGCGGGTGACGTAATGCCAGGAAGCTATAAAAGCACGTGCGGTGAGACCAGCGTCAGCTTCTAGGAGTGAAGCAAGCGCTGGCAGAGATGCCAAAAGTATGGCCCCGAGATGCACCGTC
>NW_015558630.1:636752-654203 GCF_001515605.1 Sinocyclocheilus anshuiensis
AGCGCGGGCTTCCGAACCCCGAGAGCGGGCGCTGGATCTAGTGGTTAAGGAAGTAGATAGGGACGCGCCCGTCTACATCCCCTCCACTGGATCCATATGCGAAACCCACGAGCACAGCCGCCGCTCCACCTCAGCGAAAGCGGGGTCGGCACTGCGAGAAACGCTAGTGAAGGCTCTCTCCTCAAAGAGAGCCCACTGAGAGCGAAGCAAGGCAGTAACAAACGCTACCAAAACGGGCCGTCAGCTCCTTTTTTTCCGAGAGCTGACTCTGCGTGCTTGCTCCCAAGCAGACAGCAAACAAACTATGTGTATCCCCACCCGTAAAGTAACGCGGGCAGGGAGGAACACACAGCCTGAACGCTGCCTGCCCTTGCCTTAGGTGACTGGTTTTGTCTTGTTTTTAGATTCGTGACTTGCTGAATGACAAAAAGCTGACACTGGTCTCACCGCACGTGCTTTTATAGCTTCCTGGTCATTACGTCACCCGCCCGTGACGTCTCGCCCATCTATTGGTCTGATTACACACGAGGTTCAGAGCCGGTCACGCTGAAGGGCGTTCCCGAAGCGTCCTCCGACGCAGCTCGAGTTCCTGAAGAGGAACCATGATACATGATGAAATGGTGTATTTTTTCCCCTGCTTCATTGTCTTTGCTTTTACTTTTTGTATCGAGACACTTTTTTGGTGATCATTCCAGCTTGAAAAGCTCATTTCATTTCTAAACTGGAACTTCCTGAAATTCATGGCTTTGGTATAAGACCTTAGAGTCAAGGCTTCTCTTCCTGCCACATGACTTCCCCCTCAGGACTGATAAAAGACTCAGTCAGCTGAAAATGAGCAGCTTTCCACACATCCGCCACCTGTCCAGGGAATGACTACCACCAGGAAGTGAAATAAGTCTGGCGCTGACTCGCTCAAGTCAATCAGACAGCACTTACTTGCAAGGTTAGAGTGAACATCGGTCACTTTAACACCTGAGAGCTAAAATACACCTACCACCTCTACAGGTATTCAACTGCGTCGGCCCACAAAGATACTTGACTACACCTGCTAAACCAGAAAACCTCCATGCAACTCATTTGTCATTACATTTATGGATTATCAGATTGCATCAACAGCATTAGAGCATTTCTAAAGGAATACTATTGCAGGCCATGTTAGTGATGAAGTGCCTGGGATATAGATCAAAGAAAGGATGTTGAATTTGAGTGAGAGAGCTGAAGCATTGCATATTACTTGCTCTCCTGCTACTCAGTTGAAGTTTATATCAAACACTGACAGATACTCAATAGTGTTTTCTGACTTCTGGCTTAATATTACAGAGCACTTTTCCCTCACTTCTTTTCTTTTCTGGATGCCATTCTGAAATTCAGCTTAAGTCTGAATGCTTTTAAAATGTACAGATCTTACATGTTTTCTGTATCTGCAGGATGCCATTGAATGTCTTATAATGATTTGACTTAAAAAGTTGTAGGGTGAGATGGTGTAGGATTTCCTCCGGGGTAAGATCTCCCACCACTTGACCACAGATGTCACTAAATATTAACACATTTTGTTGTTGTTTTTGAATGTTTTCGCTCTTAATATTCTTTCACTCGGTCTTTAATCTTCTGAACATCAACATTTGATTTATTCTTTCTAAAGAGTTTGTGAGGTTATCTTCTTGTCTTATTGTTATCATCATTTTGTACATGCTATAAATACATCTCTAAATATGATCGTTTGGATACAATAAATGGATACTGTTCTTAAAAGGGGCATCTTCCTCCATCTTACCCTGCTATACTTATTTGTTTATACACAAACATTAACACATTTATTTGTTGTTCATTTATTCAATTGTACAGGCATGCAGATCGGGATTCTGATGGTCATATCAGCTTCAAGGACTTTGAAAATGTCATCAGCTATGGTTTGGCGAACATCTGCAGCTCCACACAAAATAAGAGTCTGGAAACTGCTTCTGAAAACAATACATCAAACTAGATCTCCCATAAAACAATACGTATTCACATCCTTGCGAGTTTTCCCCCCTTTCTTTTTGGCTTTTAATTGAAAGCTTTGACAGTCAGGTGTTCACATTGACTCTTCAATAGATAATTGTTAGCAATTTAGAGAAAACCGTTTGGCCTTGTCTGTTGAAAGCCAGAGTAACCTCAAATGCTTGATACTTGGGTTTGATGATGAGTTTTGATGTTGTATCGATCCATTTGGACTGAGGCTGCACCACGTAATAGAGAAGCACACATTTTTATTGTGCAGTTGCCTTACAAACTACATTAAATTTAACCCAGCCTCTCAGGGTCTACTTCACTAGATGCGGGAACAATATTCCCATCCCAGCTTTCTGATATTCTGTACTCTGTGTCTCTTAAAATGAATTCTGTGAGTTCTGTCACCCCATTTTATGGCAAGTAAGGGGTCGGATCTTTAAAATTCTCCTTCCTCGTTCAATTTCCATCTGCAAAATAGGCAGGTTGGCTTAAAATTGAATATTAACTAGCACATTCAGATTCTGTTTTTGCAGAACTCCCTGCTAGCGACATACAGTATATTAAAAAGCCCAAGCGTGCTCGTTCAGGGAGGATTTTATACAACTCGTCTTGTTACATGCGATTATGGAACTGTAAATACTTGTTTGTGTTTCGAGAGATTTGCTGCACTCCCATCTAAATAAAGATGAATTTGTTGTTGTAATCAGTCCTGAGTCTTCATCTGTATGACATGATGCTCACTCTATCCACAATCCATCAGGCGGCTCAGGAGGCATCAAGTAAGGAAATGGCCTTGGAGAGTTTTAAACAGATACGTGCTTAATCCACTCAAAGGTTCATTTTCGGCAATGGTCCGCTGTTCAAATATAAACAGAGAGGTTTTAGTTTAATCTTCACCTTCCTCTTTGTAACTCGATTAAACGAATCCCCCAGTTTAGTTGCCGTATTGTGCTGTGGGAGAGAGCGTGCGACACCGTGAGCTAAACCCGTGCGAGGAAAGAAGGTAGAGCTGTCTTGCGACGTAGCTTCAATCCAATCCAAGCCTTGCCAACAGTGCAAAGAGCCGTAGATTAACACATTGTGTGCCTGTTGTTTATGCCAGCCATTTGAGGGAATAGACCATGTTTCTTTGTGTTCTCAGTAGCTCTTTTTCTGCCGATGAGGATAGCTTTCTATTTTTCTCATTCGTTTTCATGCCATCGAGCTGCTATGAGCTGATAGCGAGAAAAATAATTAAACAATTGACAGTTGTGGACAAGACCAAATGCATTTGAAAATAATAATAGACACAGTCAATTTAATGTGAGCAACAACTATGTGTAATCAAGTTACAGTGGGCTGCATTTTTTACTTTGTGATTTACGTTAGCATTTGCAGTCTGGTTAACCCACACTGTGAAGATATCAGTGCTGTACAATAAGCCGTTAATTATTTTCATGTTATGGCCATTAACAAATAAATAAATTACAAATAAAAACATAAAAAAAATAACATCAACCATTGTAAATGCTACAAATGCAGGCATCACAACATTATAATGTACAGTATGGAAAATATTAATTTTGACATTTGCTAAAGATGCATTTTTATTTTATTAAATTCTTAGTATTTTTAAAGATTAACTTTAATTGAGCGTTTGATGACAGCAAAGGTAATTCAAATTTGTCAAAATATGGGAAATAAGCATGCACAGTATTAAATATATATATATATATATATATATATACACACCACACACACACACACACATATATATATATATATATATATATATATATAAATTCTGATTAAATAAAATCTCTAATATCAGCCAATAACCAATGCAGAGTTTCAAAACATAATGGCTAAAGATGTGCATAATTTAATGTCGACATTAAGGCTGTCACAAAATCAGTTCACTACAGTTATTGTGGCCAAAAGAATTCACTAGCAATATTATTGTGATATCTATATAAAGTTGACACAAAGAGACCCATAATAATGCTATCAACCGAATTTATACAAGTGTAGGGAGGTGGAGACATAGTTTGAAACAATAACTGTACAAAATCGTACACAAATAATTTAATGTTATTAAAATAACATTTAAAAAAAAAAAAACTTTGAATAAAAAAAAAAAATCACTGTTGTCATCAATACCAGTATATTGCGACACCTTTGGTCTACATAGATTACTGTAGTTAAAATGCCCCAAATTCTCTGATTTTTATATTGATTAGCTGTTCTAGTTGGATACTGTACTGTACTGTTTTTCTCTAGGAGAGTGACTGAGGTGCACAATTACTTTACTAAGGGGGGGGTAAGGATGAAATATCATTAATCAGGGCTGGCAGATACAAATGAGGGACCTTGCTCCCTGCTCAACCTGCTAGCAAAAAGAGAGCTTCTCCACAGAGCGCTCTATCTGTGGAGGACGAGAAGCTCTGTTTCAGTCCATCAGTGCCGTCTTTGCGGGGTTCTTGTGTAGTTCGCTCTGAGCAGACCTGTCACGGGCTGCTTGTTCATGCTGTTGTCACCGCTGCTACTGAAAGTCAAGTCATTGTTAACATGACGCTCTCTAAAGCAAAGTCTGGAGAGAAAATTTATGGGCAGTGTGTTTGAATAGGAAACTGCGCAGATGGTCTAGAAATTCAATGTAACTGGTATTTTTGAGGTTCAATGCCCAAATATGCACATTATAATGAAAACACTGGAGCCGTGGCCTAACAGTTGACCTAGCAGGTGCTTTGAACCTGAGGTGTTCAAGTGAATGACACAGTTAGTATCAATCTTGTCAGATTTTCTCATATTTCCCACTTTCTTCATCGTTGCATGTCACCTCTACAGTACAATTTCGTATCAATAAAAGGCAAAAATGAACAAGGAAAAAGAGATTTTACACCATATATGCTACTCGAGGAAGGCTTGGTGGCCAAGTGAGAGGTTAGGACATATTTGAAACCTTGCTTTCTAATCTGAGATAATGCCTGTGATACTTTTATGTAATCTGAATGATCAAGATTAAGATTAAAAGAGAAAGCAACCTAATTATACATTCTACATTTTTCCTTTGGTTGGCTACCATCTGTAGTGGGGTTAAACGTATACAAATGTTTGCTCCAAGCTAGTTTTTGTAAAGGCTTACAGTCACTGATAAATGCAGACAGTGAAGGCACATTCCAAGGCGCTATGAGCATATTGATTTCCTTATGGGGGGGCCTATTAAACATGATTTATAGATACTTTTCTTTCCCTTAAGCTGTGTTTAGCCACACATAAGCCCAGACGTAATGGAGAGAATGGATGAAAAATGACAGGTGATTTACTCAGAACTCAGATGAACTGACGAAGCCAACGTGGCGTCTCCTCACGGTACCCTAAATCACTCATCACGTTCAAAAATTAAAGACGTGTTCTTCGTTTATTTGTGTATTAGCTTAATGAGGTATGAAACCGCTACATGGATGGAATGAGACCAATTTACATCTTCGGTTTGAAGGGTTGTTTCAATTGATTTCTTTTCCTTTATTTTATGTGCCACTCCAAAATACTTTTTATAGGTTCAGGAAATCCAACAGATCTTCGAAACCTTTATATCCAGATAAATGTTTTACTTGCTTTGCCGCTGGTGTTTCCAAATGGAATTGCAATAAAATGACAAATATGTTTTCGAACAGATTTCTTGAACACTCACTCCTTCTGCCATTGGACAAACAGATAGTCCTGCTCTAAATTCACACCATTGGGTGAACTGATGTTGCTGTGTTGATGTTGACAGTAGTTTGGCAACAGGATGGTAAGATTACCAAGATAAAATTCACAATATATCAAGTGCACGGTGTAGAAATGAATGGATCTGCTTTATGTACACAGAGAAACAGCACATGCATCATTAGTAAATTAGAAATTTACCGCTGATTAGTCTTTGAAGTCACATTAATGATGCAATTACTCTCTGAAGTCACTTTAATGAAGGCACTTAATGTAATATTGTAATATATTAATTGAGAATATTATGTCTTTTTATGTCGTAGTAAGACCTTGATATCACGGAGGCTCTGAAATTATACATTTAAGTCAGCGTAAAGACTGCATATGGTGTTGAATGCAACAAATGTGGCCTTCAAGCACCCCACAAGATTCATTTTACTTCATGCCTTGGGTGGCTGGGCGTAGAGTCTCTGAACTCTAATTATATGTGCAAACAGAGCTGAAGCCCATATTACTGTATCACAGAGGGTTTGGCTCAATTAGCTTGTGTAAATATCAAACTGGCAGCCACTGAAGAGCCTCTTATCACCGTATTATGTATTAAGGTGCTGTTCTGTTTCACTGCCTTTGATTCATTATTGCACAAACATTAAATCATTATGTTTTAACAAGCCTCTTCTGTTTTTGCGCTAATGAATTAAAGCTCATCTGTAAATTTATCAGGATATGATGCATTCGCATCATGCATTTGATGCATTTGCTCTTTTATTGATTTATGCATTTTCTCAGCAGCATGGACAAATGGCTGACAAAAGCAGATTTTGAAACACACTGTGATACTATTGTGTGGATTTTTCGGGTTCCCTGATACTCTGTGTACACTTTTAGTAGAAACGGATCCACATTTCTAGTCAGATCATCCAGATTTACCAGTTTAATCCAGAATTGCAACCCATGGTTCCCATATGATGGATGTTAACTTTATGGTGAATGACAATAATTTACTGGCTAATAAAATTAACGTTTTATTTGTGTTCAAGTCCACATGATTTTTCTTGGAAGTTCTCCCTTTGTCACTATAGCAAAAGAAAGCTGTTTTTGGCCAAATAAATCATTAGAATACAACACCGATATGCTCTAATAATGATAAGCCACACTGCATGTTAGTTCTTCAACATATTGTCTGTTTCCCTCAACAGATTGCATATGTTAATGCTCAACAGGCCTGTCTGAATGGGACAAACAGACCAGATGCATCTCTCATCAGTTCACTCTGCTTGTCCCTGTGCGGTCTGTCCACTAGTTTGTGATTCATGGTACATGGGCCTACTAATGACCAACATCAGCGTTCAAGCCAAGCTGTAAGATTAACCAGCTCCTGGCTTATTATTGACATTGATAAAATGGGGACACAGACAAATACACAAACTATTTAGGAAGAGTAGACAGTCAGTCCGTTGGAGGAAGGTCATGTTTATTTATGGCACAGCTGCATAAAGCAATAACAACAGCCAAGTCAACATGCATACTTCATTGTTGAATTCAAAATTGGAGTTTTGAGGCTTTTTGTCTGTTATCCATTTACCTTCAGCATACCCCGCACCCCAAAATGCAAAATGCGTCTTTTTCCATTAATTGCCATTCAAAATTAGCTTTGTAATGTGTGTATATTTGATAAATTATAGAGATTTTTTTTAGTTTATAATTTATTCATTTTTATAATAATAAAATATATAATTTTAAATATAATATATAATTTTATATAATATTATTTTTAGTATATTTAAAGACCTCCTTAGTCAAATTTTTATGTCTTTTTAATCAATTGTTACTTTTTATGAAAAGTTTTTCAGTAATGGAAATCACACATTCATGATCTAAACTCTAAAGAAACTGTTCATGCATTCATAAGAATGAAGTAGTAGAGTTCATTAATTTGAGAGGGGTAATTAATCTCATATACCAGGAAGAAACCCCTGTAATAAATGACTGGGAATGTTCATAGGGCAATCAGACTGTCACCATTGATCCTACACATTCTGATCAGCAGTACTCCTGATGTAATTTCACTAATGTAACTTTATGCGTTAAGCTGCACATCACAATGTTTCATTCAACTCATCAACCAGCATCAAATTAGCCTCTCAATATTTCAAACCCGAGGAATAAGCACTCGTGTTCACTGATCTAAGAAGCAATTACCTGGAACTGAGTTCTTACCTCAAAAGGTTTCAAGCACAAGAAGAAAATGAACGGCACTCCAAGGCCTTTGCAAACAGATCTGGAGTTCTTACTTGGCGCGGACGAGCATGCAGGTTGACACTGAGAAAACAAAAAGATGGAGGGGAGCAGGAGGAGGAAAAGTGGTACATAAAGTCGATCAATAAAGAGAGATCAATGCTTTTGTGAGGACTCAAGCAGACCCTTGGGAGTTTTGGCTACGGAGAACATGGCAGAGTATTGTGTCTGTAATCCCCTTCTCTCTTTCTGTGTTTTCAGAGAGGGCTCCATTTGGAGAGCGGCTTCACACTGGCCCCACGCTTCTGGCCCACTTTTAAAGAAACTAGTTCCTTTGCCTTTGCCTCAGGCATGAATGAATCATAAATTTGAAGGAGCGGGATACTAGAGAAGGTAGAGTCCTGTTAATGCCATGCTGACTAATATGATGTGACGGGTTACAGAAAATACATATCTTGCAGCAAATGATAAGAACTCCCCAGAGGAAGGAAGAAAATATAGTTTTGCTGCAGGCATATTTGTAATCGTTTTCTTTTGTTTCAAATGTGTGCCTCGCACATAACTGCTGATAGCCACACTGTCAATAAAACAAATGAATAGTCTAGATTCCACTCAGTTGTTACCAGCTATTAAATCTCAGCTATGCTCCACAAATTTTTATGTACTGCATTAATTCAAACCCACCATGTCCTTGATCCAAATGCCTGTGGCAGGCTGTTGGCGCTGTAGTACAATAGGTAAGTGTAGGTTGTGTGTGAGGATTGAGTGGACAAAAGGCCCGATATTTCTCTGCGCAAATGACCCACTTGGGCTTTAGGCCATTAGCCGGGTGAGGATCTCAACAAATTATGCCATCTGCACTGTGTGTGTCCCCTGCATGAGGAATGGAAAAAAAACAATGGATGGATTACTTTGGCCCGCATGGTTGCATCAGGATGTGCCTGGTGGTGAAAGCCCCTAGACGCTTAAAGAGCCATCATGTGTCATATACAAAGGTTTGGACTCACAGGAACTTGTTTTTATGTCCTTAGCGTTGTCATCGTAACAAGGCAGTGCTGCACTATTAAAGCATGCTATTCTAGAGACAGCAGTTAACATGACCGGTTCTGTGTTCCAGCAGTACATTTGTCAGAGATGGTTCCATCTACAAGTGCTTTTCCCTGAGAAAGAGCGAGACAGACGGATGGATGGAGGGATGGCGACATTAGTTTCCTGTTCATGCTGTGTTTGTTGTGTGAAAAGTGCCTTCTTTTATTGAAAAAGAATTGCACTCCGTTTTTATTGTTTGCATATCACATTAAAGCTGCGTTTCATTCTGCGGAGAATCGTTGCGGAAGCGCCAGCCATTACTGTGATTGATTTTTCGGTCGGGAGGCGCGTGGCTGTGCTAGATCCATCACCCGTTCTCCCTGCTCTTTGCTCACACTCTCACAGAGAGTGTAAAACAATCACCCTCGTTTCTCCCCAGCAGCCAGGCAGTGCCGCCTCATTCTCTATTAGCTTCCCAGATTTCAATATATTATAATAATGGTTATTGTCCCTTGTGTCACATTATAGATATGAGTTGATGCTGCATCCCCGTGAAAGAACATTTCAGCTCATAGTGTGAGACTAGTTACCCATCCCTGAACCGCAGTGGGAGGATTCAAAGCTAACTGATTTCACCACTTATTTAAATTATGAGGGGCCAACTCTTATACGCGCTCTCTTGAGTTATTTTCTGCCACCAAGCAGAGAGAAAGCAGCAGAGTAGTTAAAGATGTGCACAGATCCACCTCTGCTGTGTAAACAATGTTTATTGAGTTTTGTCGGTGGGAATCGGTTGAGTGGTTTAAGTAGTATGGTTTGCATTATATCCTATTACGCGCCTGGATCTTATTCATACTTATGCAAGAGCACTGTTCCATTTCTTGCATCTCTTGTGTACAGGTCATTTGCACTAAGGTAGGTTTGACTCCGATAATACTGCATAAATAATGCAAGATGAACGCAGCATTTAGCTAGGATTGTTTTTTTTTTCAGTCCTTGCAGAAACAGCTGTATCTGATTTTGATTTATTTGGAATGGCAGAACAGTGAGATGAGAGATGTGTTTTAAAGATCTGTTGATTCTTTTTTATTTGAGTTTTGAACACAGTAGGAGGCATTACTGGGTGAAACTCATGAAAATATGCCCAGGTCAAATTTCACCCCAAAATCAATAATGTTTGTTAATTGATTAGTTGTTTAGTCATTAATTTATTATGAAATATTGGACATTTTACCCCAAATTCTCATCTGTATTGAACATTTTACACCAAATTGTCATTTGTATAATACATATGGATATTTAAACTTATGTAAACATATGGATATTTAAACATACTATCAGTAGACTTTGTTATTGTTATGAGACAATAATTTACTCTTTTTAATTAGTAAATTCTAAACACTAATTTATGCTAATAAAGACTGAAAAAAAAAGCATTACATTTAAGGCAGTACAACAAAAAATACAGTGATTTATAAGTACTATACAAATATATTACGCTGAGAATGAGATTATTATTTTTTATTTATGTAATTGTGTGAGAGTACTGAGAATTTTTTTTGTTTTATTTTTTGCATTGGTAATTAGAATGGTGGGAAATATGCAACACTGAAAATAATGTCAGTGTAAAATGATTCATCTAATGTTTCAAACGTATAAGTGAGCTTATATCAAACACAGAGGTCATTTCAAGCATTCTTCCACCAAATTAAATTTTCTGCTTGTAATCGTACAGTATGCAAATGGTTCAGCCTGATTCATTGAACAGGTTTAGCAATAGAATATGAAACCACACAGAAATCACTTCTTGGTTGTAGGCAATAATGTGACTTGTTTACCAGGGTTCTGTTTAGTTCAGAGACATATTCATATTTTATTCTCAGTAAGTGTTGCCTAAAATATCATTTGAAAAATGCATATTTCTAATCCTTTGATTGCACTAAGCAAGCACTTTGCTCAGGAATTATGCTACATTAATTCACTTAAGTGCCTCGGGCAAAATATTATATGATGAAGACATTCATTTGGGCTTTGTTTATTTTTTTCTTTTTCTTTTTTTAATGCGTTTGAAGATGTGACAGAGGAAGGTGGAGTAATTAACTGAGAGAAACATTAATTGTGTTATTCTTATGACTGCTGTATGTAAATCATTTTAATGAGTACAGAGAAAAAGATTGTGATATAGAAAAGGAATGGACGCTAATTAGGGGTGTGCGATATATATCGTCTGCGATAATATCGTAATTGTTGTTTTAACGATGTACAATTTTACATTATCGAGTATTTTGCAAAAACCATTCAAAACACCCCTACAGAGTGGACGCACACATTACGTGAAGTCTAGACTAGTGCGCGTGCGCACTTACAGAGTGCGTTCTGTCACCGCATGATTCAATTAAAATACATGTAGAATGATCACAAAATTCAAGATATGGGGACAGAAAATGTATATATTTATATAATCTCATATAGTTAATCAGTATCGCACAAAGAGTGCCATTTTTTCTACAAATGATTACAAACGTACTATTTTTACAACAGTTCAAAAAACAAGAAGTTAATTAAGAGACTTATGTTATAGGCACCATATTGCCTGTTTTTGCTCAATTTTGACAACAAAAATCATTCCAAACACAGCCATAGCACTGTTTTGCGTCTCTGAGCAACATGACGGTGTTTCGTTCCTGAATGAATCAACCGTTTAAATGATTCCCACCTACTGGCGGTTTTAATTTCACATTCAAAGTATCTTTCATTATTTCATTAATTTCAAATATCAGTATTCAACGTTTTGTTTAATATATCAAAACATTGTTTATGCATTTGTAATTGCAGGTTAAATGCATTCATGTTCTGCACTAATCAGTAGTGTGTAAATACATCTAAATGCCACTTCAGATGCAGCTTCTTCCTCTGCATTGCAAAGATTAATTTTATTGATGCTGATTTAATTTGCTTGGTAACAACCCAAATGTCTTAATATTCTAATTCACTGATTAAATGTAAGAATTTGACTCGAAAGATAATGCACACTTTTAGAAAAAAAGGCTTTATAAAGGTAAAAATGCCAATAAAAGGTAAAAATCACTTTAAACTTATTGGAAAAGATTAATTTCTATCAGAGTGAACTGACCACCACACAGAATATGAAGAATATAAAAACCTTTAGGAGTCAGCTGTCCACGGTAGTCCTTAAGGTACCAGCACAATAACACACTCAACAAAATATCATCTAATTACCGTTGTCGATAAAATCCAAGAAAATATCGAGATATTATTTTTTGTCAATATCGCACACCCCTAACGCTAATTCATTTTTACATCAACAGTGTCATTGACATTATCAGTTTTTTCCCCACTTACATTTTACATTTAAGCATTAAGCCACTTGCAAATATTTTTCAGTGATTTTAACATAGGGTGATGGGAAGTGTGATATGGAAAAACATTGTAACATCCTCAAGTGTCTTATTGTTTTTATTAAATGGCAACATCAATATGCTAGCAGACATTTATGTTCAATAAATAATTATATTTGTTAATGATCATAAACAATTCTCCTGCTAAGTAATATAGTTCATTAGCTCAACTGCTGGCTGTTTATGGTTGCCAAGCAACATAATGATTGTAGATGAGTGTGAGTGCACATTAATATAGAATTCAATTGATGTGCAATCACAGGTGTGTTATATCGTTGTTTATCCAATCATACTGTATACATTTGTTTAATAAAGTGAAATGCTAATGTACATTTGCTCTCATGATAAGGTTTTTAATTTATTGTGGCATCATGAGAGTCATTTTTGCAATCATGATTATATATTAATATATAAAAAAATGATGTGAATCACTTTTTGCTACATTTCAGTTTTGTAACCTACTGATAAAAGATTTTGCTTTATACTGAGTTGCGCTACTATTTGTATATGTTTAGTGTCACTTGAACATTAGTACTGGGGAACACAAACAGAATTCCATCCTACAGCTGCTGCAAAAGCTGGATCTTTTTGCCAGACGTTCAGAGGCCAGAGCATTTGGCAGCTCAGTCGGTTTCTGTTAATGAAACGTTATTGAAGATGATTAACTGCTTGATCTGAAAATGTACTGTTTTGCAAAGCTCTCATGCTCACAAGTCTGGCTTCATTCACATAAAATAAAAGCCAATAACTCTATATTTTTTACACATCAGCCAAGGACACAGGCATTTTTTCCCCCTTTACACATAGTTTTTGTTATAGTAAAGATGTGCTCACAATTCAGCCGTATACACACTGTCAGACATTGGACCCTCAAGCCATTATGAGCCAATTATATTAGGGTTAAACTGCAGATATAGAGCAATTTTACTCTGCGAACAGGTTGCATGAAAGCATGTAATATATTGTGTTGCTTGCCTTTTTAATGCTGTGCAAATTTGACGTGTTGTTTACAAAGAAATCACAATCGTGAAAAACAACGTATCATGCTTTTAATTGTTATATTGATTTGTGAGCACAGTGGACCAAATGCACACACATTTTTTGAAACGTGCTTTATTTTAGAATTGCATGATCACTTGTGACACTTGTTTACTAACTGGTTAGAATTTGCATACTCTACTTGCTGAAATAAAATCTAGAACGATATTTCCACATATAAATAAATAAATAAATAAGGATATGAGAGAAGAAAAAATGGCCAAAATAACATGACTGTCTGTCTCTATCAGATGCTGTTTCACCCCCAAGAAGAAATGCTAGTACATGATGTATCCACTTGGCCTCATCTCATGGTTCACGGGGGGCCCCCAAAATTTCCGGTAAGCAACTGAGTTTACATTGTGAGCACATTAGTCAACTGTTGTTTAGATAAGGGCCAAGTTTCAATTGAGACACTTTATGATCCTCATGAGGAATTTTTCACATAAGCATCCAGGGTATTTTACAAAAATTCCCCCCTCTCTCTCAATCTGTTTTTTGAAAAAGAAACGAGAAGCGGAGTTACAAAGCTCCCTGCTGAGGAGGTGGACTCAGCCCCCAGGCTGATCATATGGCCGGCGGCCTGATTCGTGCAGCTCTTGACAGATATAAGCAGCCCAAATTTCCCCCTGTTTTGCAGTCTGCCGCTCCATGTGTTGCTTATATTTATAGCCTTGGCTGTAGTGTCTGTGCACATAATAGTTTTAGCATTGCTGACACATTTTCAATAGCAAGCACTTCAGAGTGGTAGCAAAGGATTTTGGGGTTTAAATATTAGTATGTTCTTGAAGGACAGAACTAAAATGAGGCTTTTAGTGGTGGTTTTAAATCTGTTTTCTAAGGATAGAGAGGAAGATGAAAAGTAGGGTTTTTTGAGCTTTTGTAAGACATTTTTTAATGGTAATGATTTGTGTGCTTCGACGCTGCTGATGTCATGGAGGAATTTTGCAATGACAAACTTTAGTCTTACTTGAGCCATTTATCTGAATTTGAGAAAAAAAGTACATAGTCAAATATGAACTCTTTTAAAGGAGTAGTGCAAACAAATATGCTCATCTGCTCATCCTTATGTTGTATTATTATTATTATTATTTTTAATCTCTGTAACAGATGTTAGGCAGAATATCCAAGCTGCTCTTTTCCTTACATGTCAGTAGATTTTTATTGTCAGTCTCCAAAAAGCACCATGAAATATAAAACCTGTGCACCATTCTTTTAAGTACTAAAGCTATGCGATAGCTCTCAAACCATACATTTTTTGTTGCCTCTATTTAAACTTGCTGCATTGCAATTGGTCACATGATATGTGAGAAACAATCGCATTTCACGTCATTGATGTCAAACCTGCAGATAAAATTTGAAATCTTACAATGAAGACAAATTTTATAGGAAATGTTGTAAGTGAATAGCCACTTTTAGCTATCGTATTTCTCCAGGAGACTAGGAATGTAGCACACAAGTGTCATGCAAAACAGCCATGTAAATATTCTGCCTAACAAACTTGAGCAAGACTACAAACAGCGAAAATGCTAAAAGGAGGTCAGTCTTATATCAGAGTTTCTATCACCTGTGGATAAAAAAAATCTCATATCATTATCATTTACAGTAAAACATCTCATGTTACTTACAACAAGAAACATTTACTTTAAAAACAAAAACAAAACAAAATGATTAATTTGTAATTAATTTTTAGAGAAATCTAATTGACACTGGAGTAAGAAAAAAAATAATTTGGATGGAACACTATTTTGTTTTAGGTTTTATTATGAAAACCTCATTCAGTTTTGCTAGAATTCTCTAAAAGCAAGATTTGATATCTTATGTCCTTTTGCAAAAAAAAAAGAAGAAAAAAAGCTACAAGATACATTTACCTTACAATATTTTTCACGTTTTTTTTTTTTTTTTGCTGTTTTTTATTTTTTGCAGTGTAAAATGTTTTTTATTCATTTTTTTTTTTTTAATTCAGATCAGTTTGTAAATTATCTCACAATTATTATATTGTTTATCCAGGTAATGGATATCGAACAGCTCTCCATCTTTATCCATCTACAAATACCCCAGTGGATCTGGCACAGCGCAGGACTTATCAGCCGTCTGTAGAGTGTAGCCCTGGGTTACACATGAAACAATGGCATTCTTTCAGTTAACACCAGAGACACTAGGACCCAGCGAGTCTCTTCTCTCCTCATCAGGCTCCCTTAGTTCCAGAGCTCAGCGAGGGGTCTCAGAACAGAGTGCAAAGAGAGAGAGAGAGAGAGAAAGAGGGAGGGAGAGAAAAAAGCCAAGTGAATGTTAAAGCCCACTGTGGTCACTGCTAAAATACTGAATCCGAGAGAAATGGAGGGTTTAACCAGTCGGATTTAAAAATCTGGAGCTCATGCGGAGGCAGCCAATCAGGGGACGATCTGGATTAAAAGGTTTGTGTGTGATTGATCACTCTTGCTGTAATCTATCAGGGCTTTCTGTTTTGTCAGGAGTCAGCCGGCATGCAAGAGCGTTCGAGAGCATATAGACGCCACTGGGGGCCCCTGGCTGGTGAGTCTAGTTACGTGTGGGACATGTGCTACTTACGCCGGATGAAATATTGTGATAGCAGAGACAGGAAATGGCACGCTCCTGTCACTGAGGAATGGAAGTCATTGCAGCTGTAAACAGTGCTGGAAGAGGTCTAGACCGTCCCTCGCTGAGCATTCCTCGGGGGTCGTTCCCTCGCTGTCCTAGTAGACCGGTTGATGTTTTTCTTGGTGCCGATGAAGTAACATCTCACCCTCAGGGGGTTGGGCACGCTGTTCTGGTTGTTATTGTTTGTATTTGATGTTCTGGAGTTCAGCACCCAGGGTTCCACGCAAGGAACTTTGCTCCGAGACTTGTCAACAAATGCAGTGTTAAATAAACCAGCCACCGAGTGAAGTTTGAATGTGCTCGCTGGGTGGAAAACAAGTCAGCGCAGGGAAGAAGTGAGCCACATCGCTCCAAACGATTCCACCCGCTTAAACCAAGGAGACAGAGAGACTACTGGGAAACTATGCAATGAGCGCTTGTGTGTGTGTGTGGTGTGATCTTCCTATAAACACACAAAAAGTGTTCCCATTCCTGTCTGCAGGGATACATAGGCATATATTCCATTTTTACTGTTGGTTCATTTCTAGTTTCTGTTTTATTCCCTTGCTGAGCTGGGAAAATGAAGCTTTCTCATTGTAATTCTCCAGTTCAGCTGTCTTTTCTCTGCACGCTTGGACACAACAGCTGAAAGTCCTGTGCTAGATGCATGCTCCATGTCAGCTGTTTGCTTTGCAACAGTAATCCTACAGAGTGTCTGTTCATTTGCATTCATGAGCATTAAGTTCTGCTCATCCACAGGCTGCTGTTAAAACGAGCCGCATGAATGTGTTGGTACACCACACATCCTGTGGATTTATTGTCATTAGAGCTGGACTCTGGTAACTCCGGCCATTCTGCTGAGCTCTGAGCTTTCTGTGGTTGTCTGTCTGCAAGTCTCTTTACCACAGTGCTATAGAAAGTTCTTTCTGGGAATCTGAGATGCTGAGCTTGTGTTTTCCACAAGAGTTTCCATTTTCGTCCTAAAAAATACTGAAATACCTTGATGGCAATGTCCTATTTGGAAAAAGCTTGTGACGTGGAGGTTTTGCTGGAAAAAATGAGCCCTAGGATTTATAACCTACTTCAGTCTAGTCACTAGATGTTTCTATAAATACGTAGAGTGAAATGAAGACCATATCGGGCTGTTTTATGCAAACTAGCATGTCGCGCCGTGCTGTAAGTTTTCCCTGACCCTCTGTTTCCATGGCCCCCTCATGTGGCGGCTCTTCACTGCCTATAGCACGAGCAATCTCCACCTATGAAAAGACTGCGTGTGATTGGCTGATCCTGCAGATGCACAGGAAGTTCAGGGTTTCTAATAACCACCCAGAGACACAGTTACCATAGAGACAAAGATAAGCCCCCTTACTAAAAAAAAGGAAAAAAGCCTGCATGTCATCACAGCAGCCTGCAGAAAGCGTCTGCTCTCTCTCTCTCTCTATCT
>NW_015558630.1:654300-665998 GCF_001515605.1 Sinocyclocheilus anshuiensis
CCGCTCTTCAAATGCACTCTGCACTTAATGTGAGTTCTGCTTTGCTTTTTACAAACTTTCCTCAAATCCTTTATACGTCGTTACCGCGCTCGTGCACTCACTCGTGTAACCTTCTGGTGAGCGCATGAGAACTGGAGGCTTTTAACAAATCTAAAGCATTGACCCGTGCCTAGAGGGCATGTTTGTGCTTTGTGTGCACCCTTTCCTCTGGTTTGCACAGACCGTAACGTTGTCCGTCCGTCTGGCCAGAGCTATTTGTGGGATCTGATGTAATGGCAGGCTGTGTGTAATGTTGATACTACCGGCTGCACGTTAATTGATTTCAGGAGTATTGCTGAGGCTGTTAAAATGCTGCCTCTCGGACCAAGAGCATTTGAAGGACTTGAGGCTACAGCCCACACTTTTAAGTCCGGTTCCTTTCAAACTGTTTTCTGATTTCTTCTGGTTTTAGCAAGCCTCTTCTGCAAGTTTTCCTCAACAGTTGGAGGGGAGGCTGTGGGGGCTGGGGTTGAGGAGCTGCTTAGTGTGACGTGCCGAAGGGAGGCAGAGACGCCAGTGAAAGGGCTTCCTGTTGACGGGAGTCTTGTGTTATCTGAGGAAAGGGCCTGTTGGCAGGAAATGTGTCAGCCGCTTGTTTTCTTTAAAGTAAGAGGATGTGTCCTGGATCGCTTGTTTCGTCTTCGGCGGGAGGTTTGGAGAGGGGAGGGAAATCGCTTTGCTCTCAACTTTTGTGAAATTCAATATATGTTGCCTTGACAATTTCGCCTCAGTTGGTGTGTGCCGCTGTTGTCATCACGGCATGAGAACAAAGCCTCTTGTTAGATCCAATATCCTCGAGCAAAACTGTATGCCCCACCATACACCCTTTCAAATTCAAATGTCATACAAATTCCTGCCCGGAAAGTGACTAATATAGTTCTGATTTGGTTGTCGGTGCGTTCTGAGCCGGTCTTAGAGGAGGGTTTAACCGTGTCCGTTTACACTCACAGCATGGCAGGCTCTCCTTCGAGACCCCATCTCTCATTTGGCACATTTGCATTTCAGGAGATTATTCATCAGAAGTTTCCCAGTATGGTGGGTGGCTGTTGGCCCGGGGCGTGCAGAGAGCCGGCATTATTTAAGCACACTGGGCCGTGGGACGAGACTAGAGCGTCGTCCGTCCGTCACAGTTGAGAGGTGAAGCTGGCTGCCGAGGAGGTCAAGGCACTTTTTATTTTGAGGCAGTGGAGTGTGGGGCTCCTCAGCGGTGCACCTCGTCTTCTTTGTCTGTCTGAGATCTTGTAACAACAGCCAGTGGGTTGTCAACGGCCCAAGTTTTGCGCCGCCCCTCATGAACATTAAACAGCATGGCAAATCGGAGACGAGCGCTTGACGAGGCAGAGAAATATGTCAAAACATCAGAGGAGTAGACAGGCAAAAAAACAGCTGATGGGAAAGAATGGGAAATATGCATGATGGTTCAGATTCAGAGTTTCGCTCAACGCTCTACTGTCGCTCGTCTTCTAGAGCGTAAAGTGAATACAGAAGAGGATAAATTCAGATAGTCCTATTAAATGTTTGCGATTTGCAGCTGAATTCTCCAGGGCCGTTTCCTTGTGATGTGTAGCTCAGCAAACTGTTGGAGTCTGTGATAAAGGTCTCCAGTCAAAACGCATCTCCTCATCGAGTGTTCTGTCACGTGTGACTGAAAGCGCCACGTCCTCAATCAAAAAGAGGCCATACATCTTCACCCCTCTATGCTATCTCCCCTCTATCGCTCTCTCCCCCTGGTGACCTTCAAGCTTTTTATTTTATCTCTATCCTAGTGATTAAGTGTCTGGAATGCATGTGATGATGGTGGCAGCCTAATGAATGATAGACCCTTGGCAGCAGTACCTCTGGGAAGCACGTTTACCGCTTGCTGAGCGCTGGCTAAAAATGAGTGAGCTACAAAGACATGTTTTGAATCTCATACTTGTCTCGTTTTAATCTAAAATGAACTTCATCCCCTTCTAGACTACTTTTTTTCTTTTTTTGATTCCTTTTTGCACGGTCTCTCCTTATTTTTGGTGCCTCTCTGGTTGCACAGGAGGAAAAAAATAACTAAATTTGATGTAAACACTTGGGTTTCCAGCAGAGAAAAATGAGAAGTGTAGCTGCTGCAGAAATGGCTGGCCACTTAGGTCCAGTGTGAGTGCATGACCAATGCACTGGAATTATGTCCCCAGTCGACCGCTGCCGATAAAATAATAACAGACTCTAGAATGGTATTGACACTCAAGTTCACACCTGGGTCAAAAGGCCCTGTGCTGCAGGCAGAATGGAGGATTGAGCCCCAAAATGCTCACTGACTGTAGCAGCTCTTTACAGTGGCTTACAGAGCGTAATTTTCAGAGTTTTATGGAACTTTCAGATCCTTTTGTGTTTGTGAACACTTCACACTTTTTATTGGTTATAATTAATGTTAGAGGTTTTTTCGAATAGAACTAAGTCTTAACCTTTAACGTGTAACTCGTTCCACAGTGTTTGTGCTACAGACATGAATCAGAGTGTGGCTTTTTAAGGAGAGATTAAGAAAAAATCAGGTGTTTTTCCTCTGCATTGAAGCTGTGGTGGCTTTGTGTGTGTGGTGTGATGATAGTAGAGACGGGTCGTGGTTCTGGGCCTAGTGGATCAGTGTTGTTAAGAGGGCTTGCATTGTTCAGAGAGACTGATCCTATTGTCCTCTGTTCTGCATCAAGGGCATTGAGAGCTCTGTCTATACAGCCAGTGGACACGGTCTATTCCCGCTTACAGCGAGGGACGGTTGCCCAAGGACATAGGGACACATGCATTCTCAAACACAGATACGCATACAGGTCATGTAGGAGTCAGCTTTCAGATATAATGTCAAATTTACCTGGTTGGAACAGTCGGCAGCGTTTTATGTATTTGGAGTAAGTGGTTTTCGGATCTAGTTGTAGAGGCGGTTTATTAACAATACCGCACTTCCGCTGTGAGCTTCATACAAACCTGCTGAGTTTTCTGCTCATTTCAAACAACTCCCAGCGGAGCTGATGCCCTGATTGTTTGAGAAACCTGACAAGTGCGAGCCATCTCAGAGTTCAGCTTGAACACATCCTCGCAGGCCGGATCTCATTCAGAAAACTCGGGAGAATCAAGTCATTTCCATCTCCTCTCCCGATCTATCATCAGTGTCATATTTCATTGATATTGCTTTCATTTTTGTTCTGTCAGGGAGGGCACAGCCCTGCTGTCGAGCATATAAACAACTGTATTTTACAGGACTCTTGTGCAGCGGGGTGGCTCTCAGCTTCATTTTCAGCGCACTATGGTTTGTATCATTCTCTCTATTCGTCACACACACACACACACACACATCCTGTGCCCAATCACAAGCCCAAGGCAAAGTGTGTCTTCAGTGAATGACTGTCACCTCTCGGTGTCAAAACACATTCAAAACATTGTTGACATCCAGGCACTGACTCTGCATTGATTTACTTCTCAAGCGAAAGTGTTTTATCACACCGAGCGTTGAGGGTTTTTTGTCATCTTGCTTTATTTATTTAGAGAGTGTAAATTCTTTGCTGGTGGCTTCCTCAAAGCTGCGCTACATTTGCTGCTTTTAATGTGCAAATCATCTCATTCTCTGCCGCCATCACTTCCCATAGATGCTGAGCAACAGCCAGTCCGCCTCTGCTTTCATGCTTACGCACTCCGCTCCACTCTTTCCACCCCCCCGCTATAACACTTTTCTCTTTAGCTTTACTTAGCAGTGTGCCCCCAGTCCACTTGACCTGTTTTCACTCAATAACTGTTCATTTAGCCTGAAAAAGGGGACCGTTTCTAAAGTGGCATCCCGGCTCCTCAGGCTTTAAGAACGAGCTCATCAAATGAAGAGGGGTTGTAGGAGTGTTAGTGACTTGTGGAAAGCCCTGAGCCTGGCCTGAGCCCTCATTAATGACTTTAGAGAAGTGGCCAGCACTGATGAGCATAACCCCTCAAATTACTCTGCTTTCGTGCGAGCCAATGCATTGTAGTGCTTGTTTGAGTTTAATGAAATGCCAGATGAGGATCGGTTCTTGATTGGGAGAGGGCTTGGAGTGCTCTGGGAGTCATTCCCGGTTAACAAGTGTGAATTTCAGTATGGTGGATTACGCAAGAGTGGCTTATTTTCTCAAACGTCTGATTTTTTTTGACGTGGTAGTAACACAGGCTGGCGGGTCGATGCGGAGTCTGACAGTTTTGTTAAAGGCACGAGGGTAGGGGTCTGTTGAATGACACATCGCACTGAGACGTTTCCGCTAGGGGTGACGCACCAGACCACACCAGAGGAGGGACAGTGCGGCGTGGGGGAAGAAACGTTGCACATTTGACAGCTCTTCTATTTTGCACTTCTAGTTTTTCTTTCTCCATCACCCCCACCCTCGTCCTCCTCTTCCTCTCTTTTAGAATGTCTGTGCATCAGCACCTTCCCTAAGGTGGACGATCTAATCAGGATGGTATCATTTCTCTCTCCTGCAGCAAGATTTGCCTTGGCAGCACCTGTCAAACGCTTTCTGTCAGAGGGCAGAGTGACTTTGAAACCCTGCTAATGACCCTAGACAGCTTTTCTCTCACGATCTCTTCTGCAGATCTTGAAGAAATGTGCTTAATCTTGCATACAGATGATTTGTCCGCTGGAAGTTGTGGTTTCTCTGTGAAAATGTGGGAATTGAATGCTTCGAAGAGCATTTAAAATTAGCACTATTGTAACCGTCTTTTTCAATGAGATGATAAACGAGCAAAGGAAAATGTTTTTTAAAAATCTTACAGAAGTTCTTTATAAAAATAAGAGACCTGCTAGTTTAGCAGTGAAGTTTTCGTCTAGCACAAAAGTGGAGCAGGTTCATGTCCAGTAACCTAATATGTGACTTACTTTTTTTTTGTTTATTTAGGAATTTATTTAGCAAAAAATAAAGTATTTTTTGGAGAAACTGAAAAAAGTACAAATATTTAAAATAATTAACTTTTTTTTTGCATTATATAGGTATTGTGGCAAAGTTGGCAAACTCACTATACACACATATACACACATCTATATATATATATATATATATATATATATTAGACTCAAATTACTCTGCTTTCGTGCGAGCCAATGCATTGTAGTGCTTGTTTGAGTTTAATGAAATGCCAGATGAGGATCGGTTCTTGATTGGGAGAGGGCTTGGAGTGCTCTGGGAGTCATTCCCGGTTAACAAGTGTGAATTTCAGTATGGTGGATTACGCAAGAGTGGCTTATTTTCTCAAACGTCTGATTTTTTTTGACGTGGTAGTAACACAGGCTGGCGGGTCGATGCGGAGTCTGACAGTTTTGTTAAAGGCACGAGGGTAGGGGTCTGTTGAATGACACATCGCACTGAGACGTTTCCGCTAGGGGTGACGCACCAGACCACACCAGAGGAGGGACAGTGCGGCGTGGGGGAAGAAACGTTGCACATTTGACAGCTCTTCTATTTTGCACTTCTAGTTTTTCTTTCTCCATCACCCCCACCCTCGTCCTCCTCTTCCTCTCTTTTAGAATGTCTGTGCATCAGCACCTTCCCTAAGGTGGACGATCTAATCAGGATGGTATCATTTCTCTCTCCTGCAGCAAGATTTGCCTTGGCAGCACCTGTCAAACGCTTTCTGTCAGAGGGCAGAGTGACTTTGAAACCCTGCTAATGACCCTAGACAGCTTTTCTCTCACGATCTCTTCTGCAGATCTTGAAGAAATGTGCTTAATCTTGCATACAGATGATTTGTCCGCTGGAAGTTGTGGTTTCTCTGTGAAAATGTGGGAATTGAATGCTTCGAAGAGCATTTAAAATTAGCACTATTGTAACCGTCTTTTTCAATGAGATGATAAACGAGCAAAGGAAAATGTTTTTTAAAAATCTTACAGAAGTTCTTTATAAAAATAAGAGACCTGCTAGTTTAGCAGTGAAGTTTTCGTCTAGCACAAAAGTGGAGCAGGTTCATGTCCAGTAACCTAATATGTGACTTACTTTTTTTTTGTTTATTTAGGAATTTATTTAGCAAAAAATAAAGTATTTTTTGGAGAAACTGAAAAAAGTAAAAATATTTAAAATAATTAACTTTTTTTTTGCATTATATAGGTATTGTGGCAAAGTTGGCAAACTCACTATACACACATATACACACATCTATATATATATATATATATATATATATTAGATAATTTTTAGTTTTAAAAATTATTTTCTTTTCATGACTTTGGTAGCAACTTGCTTGTTTCGTTAGTGAGTTTGCCACAATATTATAAAATGATTCAATACCTTTTTTCTCAAAAATCTGAGGGGCATGTGACGCAGTTGACTCTAAAATGATCATTGTCTTCCAAATCGCTGGATTCACATTCTCATGTTTTTGGTAGCAACACAAAAACGCCTCTGAAGTCACTCTTGCATTTTAGTGTGCCTTTAGCGTGTTTGCCACCATCCCAGCTGGAGTGCAGTTTTCCCGTTCCCTGTGTTACCATGACATTATCAACAAGAACAAACTTT
This sequence comes from Sinocyclocheilus anshuiensis, assembly GCF_001515605.1. NCBI lineage: Eukaryota > Metazoa > Chordata > Actinopteri > Cypriniformes > Cyprinidae > Sinocyclocheilus > Sinocyclocheilus anshuiensis. The sequence goes on from NW_015558630.1 coordinate 660,828, forward strand.
GGGCTTGTGGCAGTCATCCTCCGCCAGTGTTTGCTAAAGATAAGTGAAAGAGCCACAGGTCTTCAGATGCCTCGAAAACACACGCCAAAGGGAAAATAAAGAGAAGGACCTCTGGCCAGCCATTGTCTGTTTGGAATGTAGATTCGCTCCCCTCTCTGCAAACACTTTCCACGCCAGAGCACTACGTGAAAGCGCTCCCTCGTGCTATGTTTTGTTTTAACTTGATTATCAAAAGAAAACCACCCTTTCACGGCCATCGGGCTGCATTGTCCTAGCTGTTTGTTATATTTTTCCTGGCCGAAACAAATTGAACTGGAAATCTAATTCTGTTTGTGAGGGGAGCTGATTAGCAGGGCAGCGTTTCACTGGGGACAGTTTATAGTGTGGTAATGGAATGACATGTATAAATTGTCGTCTGACACAGAGATTAAGTGAACCGGAGCACAGTAAACATCGTCGTCACGTCTCCTTTTGGTTTATACACTTCACCTTGCTCTAGAAGTTTAAGTCTCTTGGTTTAGTGATTGTGTGTAGAACAGGGGCAGAAATTAACTGAAATTTGCCCCCTAGAGTTGATTTGCAGGGGCATGTTTTACCTTAATTAGAGACATTTTTAGGATTACTGTATCTTTGTTGTCTTTTATGTAAAATACTTAAATTTAACCAGTTACTTCAGTCAATCAGAATACTATAGACTGTTACCAATAAAATGTCATTAACAACAACAAAATCCATCTTTACACTGCAGAGGTGGAACCGAAGCTGCCTCTGACATGGCATTTATGTTTATTTTCACAGGCTGTTTAATGCTGCTCAAAGTTGCATGTATTTGCACAACGAATGCATAATGTAAATTAGGGCTGCACGATAAATCGCATGCGATATTTAATGCACATCTTGCCAGTAAAGCCGGTTCTGTAATCAGTGGTAAATCTCCATCATGTGCGTGCTTTCACATGGAGCAGCATTTACTACACAGAGCCGTTGTTCACTGACAAGCTGCGCAAAATATGATCATGGTTTTGCGCAGCTTGTCAGTGAACAATGGCTCTGTGTACGCACGTGATGGAGATTTACCACTGATTACAGAACCGGCTTTACTGGCAAGATGCGCATTAAATATCTCATGCGTGATATTTTAAATATTAAATATCTTTATCGTGCAGCCCTAATGTAAATAGCCTACTTTACACAAAGTATATAAATTATAAAAATAAAAAAACATAACCTAAGTACAGGTTAGGCCTGCAATTTTATGACAAAAATCATTATTGTTTATTATTGCTTTTGTTATTGTAATGATGATTAAGATTTTTGTGTTTCGGGAAATGGCGCATAATATTCGGACTACACTGACAAAATAATCTAAGAACCATTAATGAGTTAGTTTATATTGTTTTACGCATTAGAAAATCAAGACTTGCATTGGTTATTTTAGAAGCATGAAAAAAAAACTGTTAAACAAAATGGGAATAATATGCATAAAACAAGCAAAAAAACATTCCACATCACTGAAGTGGTCCATGACTTCAGTCTAGCAAGAGTTATGCACTCTCACAAAAACTCCCGTAGCAATCACTGAATCTGTCTACACTGCAAAATGAATCTTTTACATTTTGTTTGTGCGTGTGCTGAACAAAACTCTGGCATTTTCAGTGGTGATTGGCCTTTGCATTCATAAGTTCAACAGAAACTTGTGTAATTTGGTTATAATGCTCAGCGCTGCAAAGAAAAAAATGTGTAAAAAGAAATCTGATGCAGTGTGAGGAGATCTAAATGTAATGCCGCAATCAACACTTTTCATTTACAGTACGTTCATGTTTCACTTTAATCGCGACAACCATAATAGAACTATACAGGGGCATTTTTTGCCCCCTTATCTTAAATTTTGTTAATTTTGGTGGCATTTTTGTCCCAAACCCCTGTTAATTTCTGACCCTGGTATAGAACTAAGCGGTTGTACCTCAAGGTTACGCCAAGGCCGCAGAATGTTATCCCAGGCATCGCGTGTGCTTCCCCAGCACTAATTCTGCAAGGACCCGGTGTTCTTTATTCAGAACGATGGGATAGAGAGATATGCATTTTTGTTTTGTCCGTGGCTGCGCGATATTAACCTCAGCTCTAATTCCCTGTGTCAGCTGTGGGCAGGGATAGCGAGGCATGATAACTTAATGCGCCAGCCCCGGATCCTGCTGACTCAAGCACAGCATGTGTTTTCCTGCGCCTTTCCTTGCTCAGGACAACGCTTCAGAAATCTAAACAAGATGTATGCGCTGCCTCCGTCCCGTGTGCACTCCTAAATAGTTTGTCACTGCCGCTTTAAAATTGGATGTGAATTGTGCTCCTGGGAAGGTGGCTGAGATGAAAACTCATCTGGATGTAAACATATGGCAGGCAGTTAAGTGTGATAGGTGTGTTGGCGGTTAATTAGCAGAGGATAGCGACTGAGACTGTGTGTTTGCGTATGTGTTATCGTGGCCTCGGCCTCATGCCTTTTGTTTATCTGGCACACGGTCAGGCTGCAGCTGCGTCGGCCCGAGCCGATGTGTGTGTGCTCACATCTACCTGCTCCTCTCCTGCTAATCAGAGCAGATTACACTCCGCAATTAGTCTCCCTACAACTCATCACACCACGCCAAGACCAGAGCTCTCGTCACCTCAAAATCAGCCACACTTGGCAGCAAAAGGCGACTGCCGAACATATAAGATCTCAAGCAAACTCTTAGCCTGCGGAGCAAGGAAAGAGAGAGATCTTAGGAAAGGTAACTCTCATTCCCCTGTCTTCTCTTGCCAGCGACATATTCTACATCTGTTATCCGTGCTTGCTGTTTATGCTCGAATATGTGTTTATGGAGGCGGGGGGTTTATACGCCTGTGTGTCCTCCGCTCCTCACAGGGCCCGTTAATCTGTCTAGATCAAATAAAAGTCGTTGGAGATGATAAATCCTGCTTGAGACCATCAGCTTGAGACCCCAAGCTTCGCCGTTGCTAGGCAACTGTGTCAGAGGAGCATTGTCAGATTGCGTGGCTCCACATTTCCGCCAAAGCTTTGGCAGAAGGTACAAACACCTGATTCCCTAAGATTAGGCAGCCTTTAAGGAAGTGTGTGCCTGCCACTGATCAAACTCTTGCTCCCGCTGATGAACGCATGAGTGAGGCAGAGAGATTAAGAAGAACAGGATATGTATATTCTGATTTCCTCTGTCTCCTGTCCAGGTTTGAGAAGGATTCATGCTTTTTGTAGATTTATGTCTGCTAGATTCAGGACATGAAAAAAGTCTCTGAAAGTTTCTGACATAAGTCTCTTATGCTAACCAAGGCTGCATATATTTGACCAGAAATACAGTAAAAATTGTGAAATATTATTACAATTTCAAATAACAGTTTTCTATTCTAATAGATTTTAAAATGTAATTTATTCCTGTGATGACAAAGCTGAATTTTCAGCAGCCTTTACACCAGTCTGATTTTTCAGAAATCATTCTAATATGCTGATTTGTTGCTCACGAAATGTTTCTTATTATCGTCAATGCTGAAAAAAGTTTGCTGCTTAATATATATATTTTTAAACCATAATACATTTTTCAGGATTCTTTGAAGAATAGAAAGTTCAAAGGACATAATTTATTTGAAATATAAATATTTTATTAACATTATAAATGTCTTTACTGACACTCAACATTTAAAGGCTGAGATACACTCTAAATTATTGATTTGGGAAGAAATAAGGAATTTCAGATTTTCATTCATTCAAATGATTTCAGCTTATTAATAATTTAATCAATTGTTATTTTGTCCTTGATGTAGTTTCAGTAGTGGTGTGCCACTGTCAGAATATTTTAATAAGTTGTTCCACATTGGCAGCATGCTGGGAAACTGGAGTACTGCCTCCAGCATTGCAGACATCACAGTAGGCCTGTATTAAGGTAAATGTGTGCAATTATTGCTGTTTTTCAGTTAAGTTTGCTGCCATACACTGGGCTATGTAAACTGAGTAAGTGTATCATAAACTTGTGTAATCTCACTCGTTCTCTCTACATTCACGTTTTATGAAGGTTTTTAAACTTCTTTTCAGAAGAACATCTGGAGTATCAGTTAACCCATTTCTCAGTCTTTTTTGAAAAACAGATCTGTAAAGGCAGAATGCAATGTTCAGTCTGAATAGATATATTCTAAAATGCACAGATAAGATTATTTTCCATGAGAACCTACGGATGAGGGACTTGAGTTGAGCGTTGAATTATCAGTATCATGGATTGTCTGTTCATGACACAGCAGCCGTTTTCTATAATTCCTGCATTCATGAAGAGTCTGTGTTTTGCAAATGACAGCTGCGTTCATTTGTATTTTCACCTGGGTCAAATTTTAGTTTGCGCCACGGGCACAATTTCCATTTAATAATGCCACAATGCTAAAAAAAAAAAAATGGGGGAAAAACTGTTGACACAAGTATTTACAATTTAATGGTGTTCACCTTTGCACATGTTCTGTTTAATTGAGGAATAAATAATTTGCAACCATTTAACCTTAACTGCAAATCAAATGCAATGAATAATATTTTAATTATGCTGCGCCAGCACTGCCGGCGTGTGAGTATTTGTGCGTGCACGTTTATGCGTGTGTGATTTTGACTGCCTAAATTTAGTGCTGCAGGGAGCAGCTGTTTTACTCACCTCATTAAGGGCTGTATCCTTTACAGATGAACCGTGCAGCTCATGCTAAAATCAGCCATCAATGCACATGCAGTACTGCTTTTACACACACAAAAATATATATGCTTATACTTAAGGTGACCTCACATATCATTTTAAAAGACTACATGAACTCCAAAATGTACTTTCTTTCTCTATATATATATCAGTTTGAGATCATTAAGATTTTTTTAAAATAAATTTTATTCTAATTATACATGTGTGAAATATGCATGTGTGAAGTATGAATACAGTTTTTTTTTACAACATCAGCCGTGTTGCTGTTGCCAATGATGACTCCTCTCCTGTAGCCTTATGGGATAGTAAAGTGGATACTAGGAAATTTTTCTCCTACTGTTTTTTGCATACTGTAAAGTAGGGCTGCACGATAAATCGCATGCGATATTTAACGCACTTTATCAGTAAAGCTGGTTCTGTAATCAGCGGTAAATCTCCATCACCTGCGGGAACTTAAAATAC
>NW_015558630.1:666214-670287 GCF_001515605.1 Sinocyclocheilus anshuiensis
GCGGTAAATCTCCATCACCTGCGTGCTTTCACATTGAGCAGCATTAACTACACAGAGCCGTTGTTCACTGACGAGCTGCGCAAAACCACGTTCATATTCGCGCGATTTTTTGCACAGCTCGTCAGTGAACAACGGCTCTGTGTAGTTAATGCTGCTCAATGTGAAAGCACGCAGGTGATGGAGATTTACCGCTGATTACAGAACCGGCTTTCTGACAAGATGCACATTAAATATCGCATTCGATTTATCCCGCAGCCCTACTGTAAAGTCAGAGGCATATTCAGATACAAGGACACCTTTTGGCAATATTAGCTTTAAAAATGACATTATTTCCCTCTTTCATTAGCCTTTTTAAAGTCTTTTCACATATATTTTTGAGGACATTTTCATACATTTGCGCTTTACAAGCATTGTGAAAGACAAGCACATAAACAAAATGACTTCTTTCTCAAGGCTGCTTGACAACATAATAAATATTGGTTTCTATGAAATGTGAATGAATGTGGAGTGATCATGTTTTAAAGAAGAGCAGGTCAAATGAGCAGGAGAGCTTAAGAATCTCGCTCACATGCTCCCACTGACCCCGCTATCACTGAGACGGCTTTGTTTAGCGCTGATATGGAACCTCTTCCTCTGGTTCTAACTGTACCATGAGCTTAATTCAGGAGTGCTGCCTGCCACAATGATGAATGATAGCTTATCTCCGTGACCACAGTTGACCTCTGGGACGTATTCAGCTGGAGTTTGAGGGTCAGGGTTTGTCGACATTGTGGGGGCCGGCGAATGACCCAATAAAGAAAATGGCTCAATAAAGATACTAAATATGTCTTAAAGTAAATGCAAAGAGGTTTTTGCGAGGACTTGGTTTAGGTTTACAGGATAGAAAATCTCATTAGCTCAGTTGGAAAGTGCTCAGCATGATTGAAAGGTGTAGGTATTTCTGTTTATCATAACTATTTTACATTAACGTTTATGTTTTGTTTCTGTTTCTGTCCCAGGAGGATGCTGGGTGATTAGAGGTGGATCCTGAGGTACAAGAGATGGTATTATCATCGGTACGTGAATGAATGTTTCTGATCCAGGCTTGGTGATTAAAGATAAAGACTGCTTTACAACCTCATCTAGCAGGATTTCAGCGGAAAGTCGGGAATCTCTCTCCTGGTCATGGTGTGCCCCGTGTGTGAGGGATAGAGAGTTGTGTCCTACACTGAACTGTGATTTACTGACTTGATGGTCTCTCTCTCTTCCTCGAAGGACTTCAACATCACCTTGGTCTTCTCTCAGTCCAGTGCTCGCTCCGTTAACATCAGTCTCCACTAAGGGAGGCTTATCACTGAACCAGGCCTGCCATTGTGTTTATGGCTGTGCTTTGAATCAGTGAGACCCCTCTAATATATATCTGCAGGGCTCGTAAAGGAACTGGTGTATAGCTTTTATTGACTCCTCTGGAAGACATTGGAGATGTAGATCAAAAGGAATGTGCTCTGAAATGCTTGCGGTCGGGGACGAATATACTTTCATTTAAGAACGAGCGGTTTGCATGCTGTCTTCCCCTTTGAGTAGTAAATGTAGAAAAAGGACGCTGTGTCTGTGCGGTTGCTGTTTGTTTTAGAGTCAATTGCTTTGCTCCGAAACCTAGTGAGGCAGCATATTAAGGCGCCATTAATTGCATTGTTACGTGTTATTGTACCGAATGGCACTGCCGTCTTGAGTGCTGTTTACTAATGAAACGCATTGCGCAGCGAGACAGTTTGTGCCCGTTTATCGTGGCTATTAAACCTAAAGCAGCCATACTCTGATCCCTCCCTCCTTTTGGGATTGAAGAAGAAGAAAGAAAGAAAAACTACAACTGAAGAGTTCCCGTGAGGCGCACCTTCATTAGGAGCCTGTTAAAGCGGCCTGAGTGAACAGGAAGAAGTTTCCTTTCCCCTTCCTGCACATACCCTCAGAAAATGAAGTTCTTCAGTGGTTCATTGCAGCACCTTAACTTTAGCAAAGAACCCTTTTCTTGTTTGGAACCAGATTTTTGCTGTATAGTAAGATTGTCGTGGTACTACAGTTTCAGTAGTCAATACTGGTGAAATTTTACGATTTTCAGTACTACAGTGGAAACAAATATTCTGTTCAATTTAATTCACATTATATCTGTAGCGCTTTTCACAATACGTAGCATTTCAAAGAAGCTTTACAGATTGTTTTCTTGTTTCTAATTGTTTCTGCAATTGAGAGCAATCTGTTATTGAAGGTGACTGTGTAAAAGGTGAGGTGACAAAAGTAATATCCATATGACAGAAATGAAAAAGCAATGAAGCAATGAGCACATGTTGTGAATATGCTATTGAGCAAACTTTTTATTTAAAATGTTAATATTATTTTAAATATTAACATTAAATTTCAAATATTAAGTAATCAAATTTATGTAACTATTTAAATGTAACTACTTTATTTATTTTATTATTATTTATTTATTTACTTTATTATTATGCATAGTCTTCACTGCATGATCGCTATATATAATACAATATTTATTTGATATGACAGATAAGCAAGCTGTACATTTTATTACATTTTTCTTTAGGCCATACTTTGTATTCATGCGTGATTTTTTTTCTTTTTTTCAACCCAAGATGTAATTATTTTTTATTTAATTGCATTTTAATCAGGTAACTGACTGTCTGTACATCAATATTCTGACAATACTTTTTGATCAAATAATGCATTTTAATGTTGCAAGTTTTGGTCACTTCATACCAGAACTTTTGATATCCCTGTAAAAGGTGCTTGAGTTAGCTGTTTGTGCGTATATAAATTCTTGATGCTACATTTGAATTTTTTTTTCATATAAGTATTTTGGATTCTGGAGTCTATATAGCACCAGTACATAGATAGCTTTCTTAAAAAAAAAAAAGATACTAAGTTCGTTTAGGAGCTTAAAATATTCTTCAGTGGCATCGGGCTAGTGAAACCCTTTTTGTTTCTAAACTTTTTTTTTTTTTTTGTAGGTCTGTCTAAACTTTGTATCCGATTGTGGCCTACTGATCAGCTGAATTGAGTGGTTTGGGTGAGCAGTGTCTTAATTTTCATTAAGTGCCCTCTCCCCTTGAGGCCCTGCATCCTTGGACTCAGCTGCTAACTGGGTTTCCCTTGTCACCGATACACAGGCAAATTCAATTTCCTGTCTCCTGGGTGTTCTCCACAAGCCCTGAGTTCACGCTTGCAACAACAGGGACTTACTCCATCATACTGCAGCCCCAGGTTGAGCGTGGTGACTAGGATACAGTTACCCATCATCCTCCCAAGTTTCCTGTTGAGATATGCCTGTACATGTGTTTGAGAGTTGTGCGGACATTTTTCTCTGCCCGCGCCTCTGTCATTGGGATTAGATTAGCCTGTTCTCTCATGCCTGGATGCTTTGCTGTATTAGCTGAGCCCCAGCAGGGCAGTGGCATTCATGGGGAGATGGCCGGTTTCTACAATAGAGATAAAGCTGCTGGATTTCAAATCACACTATGCTCACTGACCTTCTGTGAAATGTTAAACCTCAGCCCAGCTCGACCGCCGCGCAAGCATCACGGCGAAGATAAAAACCTATGGGAGGAGAATTCTGAGGGAATTTGAATGTCAAGGTGTGTGTCTATGGTTTAAAAGCTCCATGGTAGCCGGGTCCATTTGATTTGCGTTGTGATAAAACCGGGCTTTGCGGTGTAGCGGGTCATATGCATCAACGCAGCAGCTCTGTCAGATTCGCTATCGTCGAACGCGGTTCATCTCTGCTGGGCTGGGAGCGGCAGCCATTCTGATTGTATCATCATATGTCCCCTCCGGCCCCATGCAGGCCTGTCCTGGGTGGTTGTTGCTTAATGGTTGAAGATCATAACTGCTGTCAGAAAGGTCCCTGGTTTAATTCAAAGTAGAAGCTGAAATCATAATCCTGCTATGTTACAGTTTGGTCATTGCCCAAATGGGTTTTCCAGTTGCTGATGTTGTTGGTGCTGATATATATGTGTGTGTATATATATATATATATATATATATATATATATATACTGTATATATATATATATATATATATA
>NW_015558630.1:671135-672284 GCF_001515605.1 Sinocyclocheilus anshuiensis
TTTTTTAAATATTTATTTTTAGATTTACATTATAAATACACATTACCATATGTATTTTCTTCTCATTTATATATATATATATATATATATATTAGGGATCATAGCCGTGGGAACATATTTTATCTGGGGGGTGATGGGGGTGGGGCTTGATGTTGCAGGGCGGGGTCATGGTGGGGGATTTTTGACAAAATCCTAATATTAAACTGCCCAAACTCTTATAGATTAACATACACATGAAGACGGAGTTATATGCGAACCAATATATATTTGTGCTTTTGTGATTTTAGTTCAAAAAATTTTTCTTTAATATTTCTATTATTTAAGGGGATTTTGCTAAATATTAACATCGCTGATACGCTGATTTTTGGTCAGTGCACTTTGGCGAATTCTCTCATTAGAAACACCAAAGTGCAGATGTACATGCGATGTAAATAAGAGATTAATTAATCTTACACTGCAGACAACATCACTGATTATAAGCTTTTTTAGAGTGCTTACACTCACACTAGATTGAATTCAGTGATATTCTTTGATAATGTAAAGGTTCTTTGCTCACTGTATAATTTGTTCGTTGTTTGAATAATTGTGGACATGCGGCGTTATAATTAAACTTAAAATGTATTTTTATTAAATGTGATCAGGTTAAATACAAATTCAGTCTTATTAAAATATTTTGTCATAATATGGTAGCCTACTTGCCTAAAACGTTATGATGTGCGTAGTTAATAGATTACATTAGGCTACAGTGGTTTGAGCGCGTTTGTCCAGAGAGCGCAATTAAAGAGATGTGCTTATGTGATTGACGGTGGCCATCTTGAGAAGCGAGAAAGCTTCGGAAAACGGCTCATAAAAAGGACGAGGATGTGAATGGTTTTTACAAGTCGGAATGTAAAATTACAGTAATATCGCGTGAACATTTCACGTGAAATTCTGTCTGTGTGAGGGGGAGATGAAGGGACGCCCAAGAAAATTACAACCGGTGTAGGCTATATATTTCTGGTCAGTTTAATAAATAATTAATCACAAAACTATCACAAAAATTAAGTATCTTGGGGATGATCGAGGGGCACAAGGAAAATCTCAGACCCGGCCCTGCGGTGAGGGGGTGCTGCAGCACCCTCAGCACCCCTAGTTCTCACGGCCATATAT
>NW_015558630.1:672615-692242 GCF_001515605.1 Sinocyclocheilus anshuiensis
ATACTTTTTTATGTATTCTTTAAAATGAAATTTGATATATTCTTTAAAAAATGTTTTATTTAAAGGATTTTTGATTGTTACTAATTTCTAACTAGCTGTCTCATAGCCTGGGTATCCAGTATACCACTGGATCGTGACCCAAGCACAAAGAAAAAGTCCAGTGCTGTTTATAGCAAGGCTGACCGGAGTTCTTAACCCTGCTGTCAGAATTGTAGTGGTGGAGGCTGCATTGCTTCATGAGGGGGTTGGTAGATGTGATTGAGATCCATTAAGCATGATTACATTATAGATATAAATCCACGGCTGAACACAGCTTTGTACTTGTATGGAGATCCATTACAGCATTTATTCAAAGCTCTTGTTCAATTTGTACCTTTCTTTGCCTCTGATGTATCCAATAAGGGAATCTGGAAGAAAAAAGAATGAAGCCGTGGTAGTAATAAACTGAGATGTGGTGGAAATCGGACAGTTTTAATGAGGTCTCAGATTCTGGTGAAAAGAGAAATGGTGGTGATCCTCTGGGGTTCATGGGTGAAAGAATTAACACAGCTTGTCACTCTGTCCCAGCCATCCTCTCGTTACCAGGGTAACGGACGCCCATGTGCCTGGAAGTAACCGTGGTGACACAGTTGTTGCTGCAGCCTGACTGAAGCTCTCCTCGTGGGCAGCAGCCCAGCCAGAGCTGAAACGAGCAGGAATTGGAGTTTCTATCTCCACAGAACAGTGATAATCTACCCTAATGACCTCTGTGGGGAAAATATATGCAGCCTCTGACACTATCGAGTCTTTGTTTTTGCTTTAATGAGCTCTCAGCTACTAGGTAGAACATTCATGGTAATCTGCTTATTGGGCGCTGTGAGAGAAAACAGTTTTAGAATATCATATCTTAAATCCAGCTTTATGTGCTTAAATTAGAACAGGACAATTTAGATACTACTGAAATGGCAGAATTAATTAAGGGTACTTACTTGATGACCGTATTTTTGTTCTAGTAAATAGCCTTGTTAGGATTCAAACAGTATGGCTTAGGAGGGGGGGAAAGGAGCATTCGAGACTAAATGTAACGATTCTACTGACTTAACTAAATTTTTCAGGAGCATGATAGTAGATCAGTTGTTTTCAAAATACTAGCCTTTCCAAGAGTGTTTTTCTTTACAAGTAGTAGCAGTGTAGCATGACCACAAAGCTACATTGCTGTTTTCAGTGTCGCATTGTAATTTGCATGTGGTTTTACTGCCGAGCAAGTTAGGTCAGTAATCAGACGCGCTCTCATATGTGGCACTGGAAAATCTGATTCATTCCAGTAAATCGGTTCATTTGGAGAGTTCATGTAAATGAACTGATTAAAAAAAATGTTCACAGATTTAAGAATCTGCATAGTATTTTAGGTCTTCTATTTATAAAGGAATTATAATATTTGGTTAAATGTTGCTTTTCATGGCTATGTTTTCAACTGTTTAGTTAATTTTTATATTTCATTTATATTTAGTTTGAATTTAAGTTTGATGCTGTCATCATTTTGAGATTTTTTTATTCATTAAAAAATTATATTTACCTGCCAATAATTATAATCTAATTAAATTACATGTGTAAATATTATTTATTGTGTAATATTTATATGAATCTAAATATTTTTATAATGCATCTTATAAAATATAATATCTTATATTTTTAAATATTTATTTTTTATATTTTATATGATAAATTATAATACACATTATAAATATTAAGTAAAAAATGAAGAAAAATGCATGCCTTATACATACATATACATATACATATATATATATATAATGTAAAATACATAATCTATAAAAATACATTACACATACACAGAAAAAATACACATTTTGTTTTTTGTATATAGTGTTTTTAAATATGTAAATACATTCTTCACAACTTTTATTTTAGAAATTTTAAATGGCTAATTAGTCTCATTTAGAATTTCTTTTTGTCAGTAACGTGACTGTACTGTGACTACTTTAGGTTGACAAGCTATAGTTTCAAAGTAGCTTCCACAGCACTGGAAAGGGGATTCTATTCAGCCAGAACTTCATTAATATACCAGATGTGTTCAGATACAGTTTAAGATATTGTCTGCTCTCACCTCTTTCACAGAAGGTAAAATGGAGCCTTGCTCTGGGGCGGATAAGAGAGACAGTGATAAGATAAGACAGTGTCTTGAGCTACATATTTTCAAAGTTGTCTAGTCTGTGTCTCAAGACATGTTTTTGAAATATTTTTAACTGGCACGAGATTGTCAAACATTCACCCAAATATTGTTAAACAAACCTGAACTTGTATTAAACCTGGAACATTCCTGGTCAAGAATGAAAGAAAAGTTATGCTCAGACCAGCATTTCATAATGAAATTTGTTTTTTTGGCTTTGAATAAGTACACTTGGGTAGATTAATCAAAAGAGTGGTTATAAATCATTACTGCAAGTACTAACCCACGATAACCGCGCTAAGCTGTGGAAACTCTTGCTCAATACTTTGCTTTGGGCATAACAATACTGTGAGCAGAGAGCTGCACAGACCAGCTGTAATTAAAAGCTGTAGTTTCAGATGGGATGAAAAGACTCGCTGCAACTTTTGTAATGTTTTTTCATGCCAAGATTAAAGGCCTTTGATTATTTCTTGTGTAATTGGGGCTATTTGAACGCCGAGTGGTTGTTTTGTGTCTGCTTAGTCGAGGCTTTGAGTTGGACGTGGTTTTCGCTCTGAGCCGTATGAAATCTCTACCTGCCACTTCTCTGTTGTGGAGTGATAAGAGAACTGCTCTAAAAACAGGCTGAGTGCAGCTATTTACTGCCACTGCAGCAGAGAGAATGTGATCTTTCACCTCTCCTTCATTCCTCGAGTATTGACAGCACATGACTTTTTTTGTTCGAGCCGAGAGCAGAAGTCTGGATTTGTTTTCATAGCGTCGAACATGTGGATTACCTGCTTCAGGAAAAGGCCAGGAGTCCTCCAGCTAAGTCGTCTTCTGTTTGTTTTTCTCATGTAAATGACATTTCTTGTCTCTGTTTTCATTGAAACATGTCTCTGCAGCTCATAGGAGCTCACGGGCCTGCGTCCAATCAGACGCACCGGGGGGCGGGGCTTCTCCAGTCAGGTTAGTAGGGCATTGCATGTGATTCCACAGGAGGAGGAGGGGTTTCCAGAGGTCACACCCTTTGAGAGAATTCTTACAGGTAAACACTCCAGGCAGATGAGTCAAGGCTTGCCGGGACTTTGACGTAGGCTGTGGAGTGTTTATGCCCTCAAAAGAGAGCTATTACGTACTTCGGAGTACCTCGGAAATATGGGTACCGTGATGTGAGATTACATATAAATGTGTTTCTATCTAAAGGGAAGGAAAATGTTTGTCACAAGAGCTGAGAGAAGCCTACGCCAAGCTTATGAATGAAATCTCAGAGCAGGTACAGAGTTTATTTTTACTTTCTCAAAGGCCCATTTATGTGTCAGGTTGATATATTAAGTGTGATGGGAGTAAGGAAATATGAGTCTCGTGGGATGGATGGCAATGGTTTTGATGTAAAGCTGAAGTTCTTGTCAGAGTATCCTTAAATATGGTTATTTATTGCAGTGTAGTCTTTTTTTCTGTTTTTTAACACTTTTACCCTCAAGCAGCAAAACAAACTCTTCTAGGAAACTGCACTCATTTAAACCCCATTGTCTAGTTCATAATCAGGTTGGCATGAAAACAGAAGACGATTGGGGAGCTTTTGACTTAATCCAATATGCAGGCACTTAGCAACTCCATAACAACGGGCTAAAAACACTCAGAACACCTTAGCAACATCCTGGCAACCACTCAAGAATTTTGAACGAGTTGCATTTTCTTCTGACATCGTAAAAATCTAGTTTAGTCTAATTTGAATCATTTGTTGAGAATGTGGCATATTAGAAGTCGAGTTGCACATAAAGTTGACTTTTTCTTGTTTTTGTGGCTGAGTGACTCAGTGAGCGATTTATTACCAGCATGAATAGACTCATTACTTGTTCTTCACCCACTTTAAATGAGTTTTGTGCTTGTTTTAACGCAGCTCTCCCAATCAAGCGAGCAAAACAGTGACAGTTTGGCAGTCGCCCGGCTTGTAATATCAGAACGGTCCGCATCTGCGTGTTGAATACAAGATCTCTCTTGGCACTCGTGTATGTGGTTAATAGTCAGATGTTAAGATGGGTGATGAGGGAACAAAGTGCTGTTCTTTGTCATTGTGCTGTCTTTGTTATGTCACTCATACTGGGATGTAAATGAACAAAGCTGATTATAGAATATTGTTATGCATTTTAACACATGGCAGACACGGCGGACGTTAATTTATTCAAGCCCCAACGGCCGGTCGCTTGCATATGCAGATGTACTGTATATGACTATATTAAACACAAATTGCATGTATGCATGCATTTAATCACTGATTTGTGATGAGGCTGCCAAACAAATGTTGATTTAGACAGGCAGATGGTATTTGGGCTCTGATCAGAGGATCGTGCCTAATTATCTGTAGCTTTAACCCACCCTCTGTGATCTGGCTTTCTGCTGTCATCTGGACGCACGACTGGAGCACATTATTTGCAGCTATTTGCCAGTGAAACACGATCCCGCAGAAACAAACCTGAACCTGGACATCGAGGATAATGTGCCATTCACAACAATAACTCATGTGGGAACCAGTGTACATGCTTTTCTTTTATTTTGGGCCCAGCCATTGTTCCATTTTAGTGCAGATGGCCTTAACGGCCAGTGTGAAAGTTTAAATTTTTGAGGCTATTCTAAGAGCAAAGTGTTATAAATTTGCTTCCCATGTTTCAGTTCATGTTCAAATGTCACGTAGCTGTTGCTGCATAGTGCAAGAGTTTCAAAGTCACCCTCAAAGAAAAGCTCTCACATTTTGAGCTAAATTAATTTGCAAAATTCTGTGTATGAAAATGTTAACATGACAGCTAATTTGAAGCAAATTTGATCTAAAATAAACCAGGATGGAAGCAAAAAGGGAATTCATATCATCACACTTCCTTGTCATGTGATACTCAGAAGTATTTAGCAAAAACTTTCTTTGAAGTCGAAAATAATGGTCAAGAATGATGTTTCGGGTCTCTCGGGACACAATTGGCAGTTGCCAGCAAATTAGGCCTAAACAGAGCCCTGTGTTGTCATGGCAACAGTGCAATTAAATTACTTTACTGTCAGCTGTAATATAATTTTCCTGTGCAGCGGCTCACGGGACTGGCGCGCCCCATCGGAGGCTGAGTGAGATGAGCGCTCCTCATTGGAAAGATGCAGTACATTGATTTTTCATGAATGATTTTAGTGTCCGCGTTGCATTTCAATGTGTGGATGGCTGGATTGAACAAGAGGCGATTTCGTTCCACTTCAAGATGCTGCTCTCTCCACAGCGCTCAAGTATAATCTTTAAGTATTTGTCTTTTTCTGAATGACAAACAGTGTAAAGTAGAGGTCTCGTTGTTTTAAAAAAAACAATCTGCCTTTTGAAGAAGGGTAGCAGAGTTTGGTTTTTATATGTTTTCATAGAATTATTTTTGCCAGTATCATGTTTAAATGTTTGATGGTGACTTTCTAGTAATTGCTTTTGCAGATGGACCGGGTGTGTAGAGCGAGAGAGCGAGACAGTAGAGACAGCGCCACACAAATTGATCTTTGTGACAGATCACGGGGAAGGTCGCAGTCTGTTTTTCTGGTGTCATGTTCGGAGTATTTGATTCAGTGATTGACATGCCCCTATAATATCTTTCCCCTCTGTCACACCCACTTCTTTATGGGTTATTGTATTGAAATAGATAGTCAGCAATTTTTAGATTAGTAATACTACGGCTGTCATTTTATTTTAAAACTCGGGGAGAGTCACAAATGAGCTGGCTGTGGTGACATCTTAAAATGGGGAAGATTTAGATTAATATGCATAAATATTTAATCAGATTTTTATTCTTTTACTGTTTTGATAAATGTCCAATGTATATCTGTATAAGCTCATTTAAAACCAAAGTTATCATCATTTAGAATCAAAATGTCAAAAAACATTTTCGACAGCACTTTCAATAGCATTCTGCTAATCATTCTGCATTAATTCAAGTGCTCCAATGAACTTGTGACATTTAATTTGTTTCCTTCATTTGTACATCTGCCAATGTCATTCCTGGGATTTTGTGGGTCAGTGGATAAAGGTATAGATCAGCAATTAAATATTAAGTATCATTTGTTGGTTTAATGGTAACGTTTATGGGTTTTAATCCACAGTAATGTATTTTTTTTGTAATGTTACTAGAATAGGTAGTGAGGAGTGTGTGTGTACTGCATTTATATGTATTATTACAATTTAAAAAATGTTTTCTATTATAATATATTTTAAACATATATATTATTTTAAAATAATTTATTCCAGTGATTCAAAGCTGAATTTTCAGCAGCCATTACTTCAGTCTGCAGTGTCACATGATCCTTCAGAAATCATTCTAATATGCTGATTTGCTGTTTAAGAAATATTTCTTATTATCATCAATGTTGAAAATGGTTGTGCTGCTTGTTTTTGTGAAAACTTGATGCATTTTTTTCAGGATTGTTTGAATTGAAAGTTCAAAAGAACAGAAATCTAAATCTTTTGTAACATTATACATGTCTTATTTGATCATTATATCACATTTGTGACATTATATGTATTGACGTCTGTATTTTTATCTGTGTATGGCAACTATAAAAAGAGCATTTGAAAGCACATAAAACAGACAGAGCAGATCATTTGTAGATGACCTTGAGTGTTATATTCCATTTACTTGAAATATTTCACACTACAGCAAGGCATCTTCAGTTGCTCGATAGCTGTTCCATCATCTCCGAGAGCAGGCTTGCACGGCACGTGCATTCATGCTGTTGACAGAGTAGGATGGTTCTCATAGTCTCGTTCTTTTGTGCTCTCAGAGAATGTTTTATCTCTTGGATGGAAAAAAGGGCTTCCTGCAGTGATCTGAACATCAAGTGATCTTAGTCATCCTTCAAGACTGTAAACTTCTACAATAGTGGATTTGGATTGAGAAATATTTCAAAATATGTGTGAAGTAGTCACGCTCGATAGCTGTTCCATCATCTCCGAGAGCAGGCTTGCGTGCCGTGCATTCATGCTGTTGACAGAGTAGGATGGTTCTCATAGTCTCGTTCTTTTGTGCTCTCAGAGAATGTTTTATCTCTTGGATGGAAAAAAGGGCTTCCTGCAGTGATCTGAACATCAAGTGATCTTAGTCATCCTTCAAGACTGTAAACTTCTACAATAGTGGATTTGGATTGAGAAATATTTCAAAATATGTGTGAAGTAGTCACTGGCATTGTCCCAAATGGCGCTCTTAATATGTTTTATTTTCACCTTTGACCTTCTGTGATTGTGATCATGTTCTCTTTTGTGTTTTCCATAGGAGCCTTGGTCTAAATGGGTCCAGTTATGCCTCCCAGTAAGAAGCCGGAAAGTTCTGGGGTCAGCGTCGCGAGCGGCCTGAGCCAGTTCTATCAGGCGAGCTCCATCACGCGCGCCCTGCAGGAGGCCGAGGAGATGGACCTGGCTCTTCCCACCATCAAATTGGAGAAGGGCAGCATGGAGGACGAGGAACTCACCAACCTCAACTGGCTCCACGAGAGCAAGAACCTGCTCAACAGCTTCGGCGACCCCGTGCTGAGGAGCGTCAGCCCCGTCCAGGACTTGGACGATGACACCCCACCCTCCCCGGCCCACTCGGACCTCCCTTACGACGCCAAGCAGAACCCGAACTGCAAACCCCCTTATTCGTTCAGCTGCCTCATCTTCATGGCTATAGAAGATGCCCCCTCCAAGAGACTGCCAGTTAAAGACATATACAACTGGATCCTGGAACACTTCCCTTATTTTGCTAACGCCCCCACGGGGTGGAAGAACTCGGTCAGGCACAATCTGTCCCTCAATAAGTGTTTTAAGAAAGTGGACAAGGACAGGAGTCAGGTAAGGATGCCAAAAAGTGCTGACCTTAATTTACTCTAGTTTTCACTTAATTTTTCCACTTTTTATTTGACTTTACTTTTTTTTAGTATT
Source organism: Sinocyclocheilus anshuiensis (assembly GCF_001515605.1). Lineage (NCBI taxonomy): Eukaryota > Metazoa > Chordata > Actinopteri > Cypriniformes > Cyprinidae > Sinocyclocheilus > Sinocyclocheilus anshuiensis. Next base: position 680,694 of record NW_015558630.1, read on the forward strand.
ACCAAACATTTGCTTAAAAATTTTCAGTAGCCTGATTCTGAAAGAATAGCTATTAGAAACAGGCTAAAAACAAAATGTTTGTAGTTTGTATTCTGTAGTCACATTTTTTTTTGCATATAGCATTAAAAGCCTTATAGCTATGCAAGACAAGGCAATAATAAATGCACTTACCTAAAGTCCTTTGTCAGGTGCTGCTGGGAATTCCAATTCATTTGCAGTGAATCAGTCTGTTCGGATCAGCAATTAACCGATTCATACAATTTTTACAATTGTTAAAAAATATATTATAAAATTATTTATATATATATATATTTATATAATAAATATTATTATTATTATTTTTTTTTTTTACAGTGTTGAGTGCCTAGAAAAGCGCTATATAAATGTAATGAATTTATTATTTTTTTTTATTTATTTATTTTTTATTATTTATCTTAATTTGATGTGAGTGCATAAAATGTTTGTTCTTTTATTGTCAGATGACAGATATTTACTCAAATCACTCGGAAAATGCCAAAGTTTAATATTTAGGCTTAGGGGTTAGTTCAAATTCTCAAGTCTTAGCAAACAACACTAATATTACAGTAAATGTTGGCAAAGCTTCAACCACTTAGTGTTGTCTCTTAAGTTTCCAGATTTGTTTATTTCCCTTTTTAGAAGAAAAAAAAAAGTTTCTGTTAGGTCACAAAGTCATGATTAGCCGTATGCCTGTTCATTTGGTATTTGATTAAATTTTTCTAGCCTCATTGGCCTACTTAATGAATGAGATGACTATTTTAAGTCTGTTTTAATTTCAGATTCATTGTGGATTTGCTATGCAATCATGCATCACTCTACATAATGAGACAGTAAGGGGCAAATTAAACCAGGAAAATAAGAGTCTGAATAAACAAACATTTGATAGATGCGCAATCCCCAGGGGTTTACAGAGGAATAATTAATTTTGGCCAAGAGGAGAATCAAATTAAGAGATCCAGACCTCAAGAAAATGTTGTTTTTGCTTTTTACAGATTGAGAATGAGTTGCTCCTGCTGCTAGCGTCATTTGCACATGCAGTCTGCACTGTTTTAGCACCAGATTCGCAAAGGAATTATGCAAATCGGTTAACTGTGCAAATACGGCAACAAAATTAGTGTTGCATGGGGCAGTTGCACCCTGTTCACGTAAATGTGCCTAGACAATGGCTTAAAGACAGCAAAAGGTACAATTTTCACACAGGGGTCTTAAAATTACTGCTTCAATAATCACGAGGAAATGTGCACAAATAAAGCCTTTTTAAATAAATCTCTTTACCACCAGCTTCTCTGGCCAGTAATAGTGTATCTTAAAATTGTATCAAGCAAGTAGTACTAACGTTTACGAATCCAGCACATCCTATAATAACCCTTATTTGCATAAAGAACAAGGTGTATTTGCTCAGTTAATTTGTAAAAAATAAAAGAATATAATTAAAACAATTTAATAATAATATTTTAATATTACTATTCCAATAATTATTTAATAATTAAAAATATTTAATCTATAAAAAATTTTTTCCTGTAGGTACTAGCAACACAAAGGTCATAAGTTCAGTTCTCAGGGAATGAAAATACTGATAATAAAAACTGCTTTTTGATAAATGTTTGTATTCATATTTAATGCATCTGGCAGGTGCTTTTATCCTAAGCAACATGCATTGCATTCAAGGTGAATTTGATCAGTTAACGCATTCCCTGGGAATCAAACTCATGACCTTGGTATTGCCGCTTATGTGAAATTAGACGCAGGGTTTTGCACTGAAATTCAGTGCACTAGAGTGGTGCAACTCTTTATTGATGTTTCTGTAATGCACGGTGACTCTGCAGTGACTGGTGAAGAGTGAGTGCTCTAGAAATGGCACCCTGTCATTTGTTTCCATGGCACTGTTATGAACACAGGATCTGAACTTGGCACCTGAGTAGTGGTTATATGGGTGGATCTCCAAAGCTCTTGTGTCACTTACAAAGACTGTTTCACATACAGGCACATGTATTGGTGTTTATACATTGAGGGAGCTTTGATGATTAATGTGACTGTTCCCCTGTTGATGACATCTCCATAGCAACAGGACGAAGTTACACAAGAGTTGCAGTTGAACAGGTAACAGTGGAGTGGTTTATGAAGAAATACAGGATGGAAGAGCACACGTTGGCATTTCCAGCGGGTAGCATTTTTTTGTACTCTCAGCACTGTAATAGTGATGTTCTGGGTGTTTGCCTGGACATTTGATTGAGTTCACAAGTTTAATTATTTAAAGAGCAATGTGTCAGATCTATATATCACTCTCTGTTTGTTTTTCTCTGATCCCCGCTCTCCAATCCCCATCTATATCTTTGAGGGGTTACGGCGATAATGCTGATCCGTGTGACATGATTTATCCATTGCTCTGAAAGCCAGGTTGATGTAAGATAAAGCCGGCCTGCTCGCTGACATGTTCCCTGGCCAGCTGTTGTGTTCCCTGTGGACAGATGTTGGTTGCGAGGGAAGCCACGGGAGATTTGCACGCAAACCTACTTTTGACGTCACCAGCTCACCCAACTTTCGGAGACTACACCGTGTTACCAAGGGTTACGCGACCGTCCCCCAGGGATCTTGATGCTACCGATCAATAGCGGACACGGAGCTGAGCTCTGACTTCTAGGATGTCAGCACCTTCTGGAATCTGAATCTTGCACTTAATGAGAGCAGAATGGAGATTTAACTGTAAAACTTAATGTCTTCTTCTTATTGACATCTAAGCAAATGTTTTGGTGGCAAAGATAAGGCTGGTCTTGATGATAAGACCATTTCATAAAACTTTGGGGAGCACTATGAATCTTTCAACACACTTTTTTTATGGTTATTGTAGGTTTTGATGATAGAGAAAACGAAAGAACATTCTGTGCTCTGTCATTACTTGATTCATGACTCACTGACCAGTCATTTAAATTTACATGAAAACGTTCACTGGGTGGTTTTTATGCCGTTTTATATTTGCTCTAATGGTTGTAAGAAACCATTATTAGCACCTTACATCCTGCAAAAGGAATGCATGTTTAAAGGATTAGTTCTTCCAAAACATGAAAAATTCCTCATCGTTTACTCACCATAATGTTTCGTTCTTCTGTGGAAAACAAAAAGGAGAAATTTGGAAGAGTTGTACAGATCGCTATGAAGATTTCAAGTTCAGAAGTATCATAAAAAAGTATTGTGAACTATATCTCAAGTCCTCTAAGTGATATGATAACTGAACTGTATATTTCATGACTTAAAGGGGAGCACGCAAGACATACTGTATGTGTATGTGTGTGTGCAATACTTCAGAGTCTGATCACCTTATTTTATTACAGAACTGCAAGAAAATTAGCCAAAGCGTAACATATTAATTACGACTAAAATCTGTTTTGGAAGTATTTGTGTTTTAAATAAATGTTGTTGTTTTGAACTTTCTATTCAGAATCCAGAAAAAAATTTATGACATTTTCCACAAAAATATTAAGCATCACAACTGTTTCCAACATTGCTATTAAAAATAAATGACTACTGAAAATTCAGTTTGTCATCACATAAATAAATTACATTTTAATTACATTTTAATTCTTCAAAAGTTATCTTTTTTGTGTTCTATGACAGATTAGAAATCAAGCAGAACAACTCGAGTGTGCGTAAACAATGACAGAAATGTAATTTTGTGATCAAAAACACAACCTAGCAGAATTGTGCTGGCACTTAGGATCCGTGTTGGACTACCACTTTTAACAAGACTAACGCTGAACAGATGAAAGGATAATTGCAGCTAATGTTGTCATTTGAGCTGTACAATTGAGCAATTTTAGAGATTGCTTGACTTGTCTGTTAGTCAGTTACTGATATAGCCCCATAAGTGCTTCATCATTAGGTCTTTTCACCGACGGAGCAGTGTGTCTGAATCTGTGTTGAATACAAGTCTGTCAGGGTGAGAAGTGTTGTTAAATGAGATAATCTCTGTGTTAGAAATCTTTACCCTCTGATTATGGAAATCAGCATCTTTTGTCAATTGTCTGTGCTTAAAGAACCTCTTGGCAGAGCTTCAGGTGCCTAAAACGCAAGTGAACCTCAGCAGTTCAGTCCTCATGTCTGGCTGTCTGTTTGTCTCCCTCCACAATTAATAACAGCTTATAGGGGTGCACTGCCTTTTTTCCCCGATGTCTGTTGCTCATATTTAAGGTTTTGGTTATTTTTGGACAAACGAATTCAACTTTGGTGCATAGCTTGTCCTGCACCGTTAGCACTATGGACATTAATTACATCTCAAATTGCTTAAAACGACAACATTGTAGAGATTTGGGTGTGAACCTAGAAACCACAATGATCTAGAAACCACCCAGAACACCCTGGCAACTGCGCAAGTCACATGGCATTGTGGCAGAGATTTTTGCACTTTTTCACCACTCACATATACACTCAATGGCTTAATCCTTCATGGCTCCACCCACTTATTAATCTCATTTGCATATTGTTTCAATGTTACAGAGGCACATTATGCAGTTTCTGTAATAGGATCCTTTTGATAGTTAATAGGCAATAGGTCGAAATAAACTACACTGCTATATTAACCGCAGTCACATAAAAGCTCACTTCGTTTAAAATATGATGGCATGTGTGAGTCTGTTGACTTCCTGCACAAGGTTGAGTCACCGATTTGATTCCAAGGCTTGGTCTCCTCACGCCTTGTGGCCGTATGCTGCACCCGTGGGGGACACCATATTGCTTGCGTATGATCTCGGCGTGCGGTGACTGTGTCAGAATAAACATGGTGCGTGAACGCCAAGAGAGACGGTTCGCTCGAGAATGTGCGATTTTTGTGGAACTACATCTCAGCAGGGCTTGATCTGGCCACCCTTCGTCACTGGTGATCATGTACAGCATATACACTCATAAGATGGTATGAATGCACACGCACGCTTTCATACACACACACCCACACACACTCTGTCCTGGGTACTGTTCTGGCACAGACTGCACTGTGGGAACAGAACTTGTCTCAGTTTATCATGTCATCAGCTTTTACTTTTGTATCTGCTTTACTCTGGATGGCTTGAGGCTCTGCAAAGGAATCCTCTTTAATTAGGATTACACAAGTCATTAGCAGTTTTTTATGTGCTCTTTTCTCCCCTGCCTCAGTATTGGGACCGATTTTGGCGTTAAACTAAATTATTGATCGTGGTTGTCTCAATGGCATTGCTCAGTTTAGCTTCTTTTGGTGAACCAAGCCACTTATTTTGGACTTATTTTGTTAGGTCACTTGTTTTTCTGGAAAGATTTGGCAACACTGTCTTAAAATCCAAATCACAAAGGGCATTTACAGAAAACTTATGCTGGAAATCCATTTATTTTCTGTTGCAAGGATGTAGAGGAAAAACAAGAGTTTGCAGACATTTGTTAGGAGTGCAGACTAGAAGAGAAATGAAAGTAAGAAATATTGAAAGTATAGAGATTGATTTAAAAACATTTTTTTAATTATATATAGTGAGAGGAGAAAAAAATAAGATATTTTTATAAAATAATTTTAATTTAATTTAGAATAATTTAATAATCTATAACTATATTTTTGTAGCTTTATAAAAAAATGTCATTTTTAGTTTATGGTTTTATTTAAAAAAAGATTGTCAAATCATATATATGTATTATTTAATAATAATTATGATTAATATAAATAATGGGAATATATTAGTAACATTAATAATAATAATAATAATAATAATAATAATAATAACAACTTTTTGTAGTTTGATAATATTTAATTGTTGAGTTTATGGTTTTACTTAAAAAATTGGAAAATTGTATCCTGATTATTTCTAGAGACTAGAGTATTTTAATGTCCATATATTGTACTTTTTTATTACATAATAATGATAATAATAATAATAATGTTATTATTATTTATCATTGAAATTAATTTTTCTACCAAGTAATATAGTCCATTAGATGTATGGTTGGCTGTTTATGTTTACCTTGCAATTTATCAGCTTTGATGCATAATTGATGCATAATTGAATGGGTGTGTTCTCACAGGTATATTAATTTTCAGATTGAATGCCACTGTTAAAACCAAGGTATTGTGAAACAGTATATATCAGCTATTTTACAATTGATTGGATTTGACTGTGACATCTAATCAGAATTCAGAGTTGGGATAATCTTTTCATAACATTGTTTACATTGTTTTTAATTTTTGATGAAAGTAGAGTGGAGCAGCCATTCGTGTTAGTTGTTGGAGGTGTGATGTGTTGCTCGGATGTTCTTCGTGAGACACTGCCTCGGCGGATCTTCATGCTCTACTCAGCCTACAGAATGAGTTGCACACTCTTAGAAAGACTGAAAGGAGAGAGTGAGTGTTGGATGGGGGTGATGTGTTGGAATCATCTCAGTGAATAGATCCAACAACAGCCAAGCTTCCCCCTCCCCAAACGCCCTCATTATGAATGACCTTTCATACCCTTTCTAACGCACTGAGGGCCTCTGAAGGTGAGTAGAGTCATCGGTCCCTTAATGCTCCACTGCAGAACTCTACAATATAGACCTGCTTTAAAAATGCCATTGTGTGCAGAATTCAGCCAATATGAACGGAGGTCATTGTGTCTCCACCAATCACAGAACGAGCTTACCGCTTCTCTGCTCCTTCATGTGATTTAAGCTGCAGAGCCTCAGAAGAGATGACGACTCTGGGGCCGCAGCCATTAGCAGCTGATGACTGCTGGGATTTGGAGACCAAAGCAATGATGTCCTTTTGGACACCTTGATTTATCCATGTCTCAGGACGGTCGATGTCTGCATTTTTATAGATCACCTTACCAAGAGAGCATTAACACAGTCAGTTTAGGAAGTCAGTACACTGTGCTGCTGAAGCGAATTGAAAAAAATTGGTATTTTTGCTTTGAAACATAATATAATGGGCAGTTATCTCAAAACTTGAATTAAAACTTGGAATTTTGGATTAACTTTTTCCCCACAGTTTCTTTTTTCACCTATTTAAAGCTGTGAGCATGAAAGGGAGGACTCTGGACAGTCAGGTTGAGGGGAGGGGTTTCTTCATAATAACAGGTTTTTAATTTTGCTCAGGAACTGATAGGATTAACTTTACTGCTTATAATGGAATATAGCATCTTCAGAGGCCCGTGCTTCTTAGAAAGAATGAAAGATCTCTCTGCCAAGACTATCAAACAGTCTTTATATACTCCACCATTGCCTGTTGCCTAGGAGACCAGTGTAATCCAAGTACTTTCCCCTCTTTTCCCTGGCTCTCCTTTCCCTTTTTCACCCCCTCTCTCTGATTGGAGACTCTATTGGCTGGTGCCATTGAGCTGGCCTTCAGACGGACACAGCAGCTGTCAGGAGATGGAGATAAATCTGTGACAAAGTGCTCTGAAACCTATTGATTTCTCCTGATTACAGAACATTTGGAAAGATGTTCTCCATGGAGCATATATGAATAATCTGATGCTCTCAGGATCACATATCATACCCTTTAAAGACGGATGTGGCCCTGTTCAAAGCTTTATTGTGTCTGCATATACACTTAGTACTCAAATACATAAGCTGAGAATGTAATCACTGCAACTTTAACTCATCAGTAGGTATTTTTTCACTTCCTTGAAATTGTCAGAATGTCATATATGACTTAGTTTAACAATAGTAGATTTTCCTGCAGGGCTTGTGCCATACGATTTGTGATGCTATGGTAATTAGAATTGATTGTCTTTGTTTAATCTCACCTTTTTGCCTGTTCCCAAGAGACAAAAATGCCAAGACACAGTTATTTTTACTGTATATAGATAATATTTGAAGGGGGAAATTGTAGAACATTGTTTTTTTTTTTGATTGGTTTCATTTTTCTGTGTCCCTACAGTAATGATAATATGAATATTATTCATTTTATTTAAATAATTGTATTTATTAATTTTTTTCTTTAACCAGTTGCTATACTTTCCCATTTCATTGCTTCCACCCTGTTCATTTCTTTTAACTCCCCTATTTTTCATTTCCATCAGAGCATCTACTGGACAGACCATTTAAGGATTGAATTTCATGGTGCAATTCATCTTTGTGGTTGGTCCAGGTATGGTTTTAAAACACGCTGATGGAAAGTTGACAGCTTAATTAGGTGGAGAATGTCAGTTTGTGCTAAGAATAAATGCATTCGCTGCTTTCAGAAGAAAATTGAATTTTTTGCTAGGAAAGACCTTTCCCTCTGGAAAATATTACATGGCATGAAACAGTGCTCCATAGACCTACTATTAAATTATTTACTGAAATAGTCATATATAATTATAATATTAATTATAAATAGTAATAATATAATATAGATTATAATTAGTAGTCATTGTAATAGTACTATTTGTAGTGATTTTTGTTAATTACATGTCAATTATTTGATGTTATTATTATTACAGCAATTTATTCTATATATTTATATAACCATTTTTTATTGTTGCTTTTGTATCTCAGATTTTACCGGTCAGGCTCTAAAACATTGAGACATGAGTGTAAATGAATTCTGTGTCCAATAAATGTGCTGTTGTTTATTTTGTTTGCTAAAACACTCCAAGGGTTTGAATTGTTTGACTTGTGCTGGTACAAATCTTTCCACTGAAGCCAAATACTGTGGGTAAAGAGCCGAGTGCTCGCTCTGGGCTTTGCTGCAATCAATAGAGTGTTTTATCGTTTCTTAGCCCTTGTCGGGGGGATCTAGTATTCAAGCTGAAAAAATCTCATAGATATTTTGGCCCCTTCAAAAACACTAAATTAACTCAAGGTGATTAACAGCACTCAGTAGGGACGACTGATTTCAATGGGTTTAGTTAACGAAAATGAACCCTACTGCAAAATCAGTGTTCAGTTTGTTATTTTAGCGAAGTTTGAATACGTGACACACAACCCAGGCCAGTGTGTGTGTGTGTGTGTGTATTACCTCAGGGCACACAGTATGACACTCTCTCAGTTTTCTGAAGGTCATGACTATTGATTTATTGAGAACTAACACAACAGCACATGCTTTGAAGTGCCTGAGTGAAAGGAAATGACTTTCAGTTTACAAAAGCACTGTGATAGTCTGCACTTTGTTCTGTCGCGGTGGTTTGCTGATTGTGTAAATCTCTGACAGTAGAGGGATAACTTGAGCTGAAAAATGGGGCTTAGTAACATGACACTGATTGTAGTCTGTACTAATGAGCTCAAGTAATTTTCCCCTGATATCACTTTCAAAGTGACATTTTGCTGTTTCCTCGGTTTCAGCAGGATCTGGCAAGAGAGCTAATTTATATACCGGCAGCGTTCGCTCACCGTGCTGTTTTTTAAAATGCCGAGTTTGTCTAAGTGGTCTGTAGCATCTGTGCTAGCTGTAGTTTGCATTTCTTGGGTTTTTATGCATTTTTTTCTGCCCATTTCACTTTAATGAACTGGAAAATGTGGAGGTCAAGGGGATGCAGGTGGTCAGGTTCTCATTTTTTCCCTTGTACTGGATGAAACAAACTCAGTCTTATCTTGCAGCCAGAGCAAACCTTAACTCAGAAATTCACAAAATGAACATATATTTCTATTTAAAGTGATTTGCAGCAACGAAGTGACCAGAAGTGTGAACACTCCTTCATATTTCCATTTGCACCCTGAATAATAATTTATGTAAGATTTATATTATTGCCATTTCTGTCCATCATGTTAAATTACATTTTCCCCACTCAGTTTGCATTCTGGAATTGCATAATCTGCAAAGAAAACATGCTCTTTGCACAAGAATCCAACAGAGAGAAATGTCAATGCTGCAATACTGACATAAAATATTATAATATTAATATTTAGTAAATAATTCATATGATTACATATTTATTTAATATATTTAAATATATTAAAATATTAAATATATTCATAACATTTAAATAATATACATGTATTAAATATTTTATAAAATAAAATATTTTGGTGTTTAATAAATATAAATTACTATTGACTAAATAATACATATTCATATTATAAAATGTTATGTCTGAATTATGGTATCAACATTTCTGTCCATCATGTTGGATCTGAAACACAGCTTAAGACCCATTTTCAAGAGAAAGAAAAAGAGAAAAAATGCTACAGTATATTAGTATGCTCAGCTATCCGTCATTGCATATTCATGATTTCTTTCATTTTACTTGATGATCTGATGTTTCAGTATGAAGTAAATTAAAATAACAAACGGAAGCACAGTGCTATAACTGGTGTCTGTAGATACGATCCATACATTAAAATCCACATACCAGATTAATCTGAGCCAAAAGGTAAAAGAAGCAGCACACAAACACCGGTTTTTGCCACAAGACGGTGACAAATGAAAATCTTTGACCGGTTCTGCTAACTGCCCTGGTCTTTATTGTTGTCTCTTGACACGTTTAGCAGCTTTTTTTTTTCTGTCCTGATATATTCCTCTTTCTCCTCCACAGAGTATTGGGAAGGGCTCCCTGTGGTGCATAGACCCAGAATACAGACAGAATCTCATCCAGGCGCTGAAGAAGACGCCTTATCATCCTTATTCCCAGGTGTTCACCACGTCTCCCACCTCTCCTCAGGCATATCAAAGGTAGGCAAGCGGCCCACTGGACACATCGATCCTTAAACCTCACCAAATGTCTCTCTCTCTCTCTCTCTCTCTGTCTCTCTTGCTCCGTGTTGTGCGCTTGTCCCAGTTGGTATCGGTTAGCAGCGGAACCCATGGGTGGCATCGAGCTGAGCGGAGCTATCAGAGCGAGACCCGGCATTGGGTTCCGAGCGGCTCCTTCACTGCTCCATTTCATTTTGATCCAGCTAACAGGTCTGCGTGCTCCCAGCCACTCGACTGTGCAAGACAAAATAATTGCTTTACTGTAAAACTCGAACTGGCATATCATCCTTAACAAAGGATATGGAACAAATGGGCGGCCAGCTCAGAGGCTAGAAAGGATAAATGCAGATGGATGCTTTTAAAGAGATTGAATTAAACCGGACAGCTCTAGTAAGAGAGATCGGCTGGGTTTCAGGTGTTGCTCAAGCATGGCGAGATGATTAAGGAATGAGGCGGAGAAGAGAGCCGCGCTCAGATGTTTTTGGATAGGGTTTAGTCACAACGACCTGCATTTCTCCTTTCAGCAGTACTGCAAGCTGCAAGCACATTGCTGCCTCATCAAGGCAGAAATCTCACAGCTCGACAAACTATTTCTGAATAAGGTTGTTTCTTTAAAAAATATATACTTTTTTCTCCCAAAATGCATGTGTGCTGGAGGTGAAGTTGTGCTGTTTGCCAAACTGCGCCACAGAATGCTGAGTGAAAATCATCACATACCTGATTGAGAGGCTTTTTGAGAGGAATGATAATTGGTGTTATTTTATTCTAAGGTTTCTGATTATATCTGAAAGATTTTTCAAAACATTTGCACCTGGTAAATCAAGTCTTATTGAATAACCACCCTCAGTCAAGTTTAACCAGGTATACTATCAAGTACATACTTTGGATTATTTGGATTAATATATATATATATATATATATATATATATAT
>NW_015558630.1:692274-715705 GCF_001515605.1 Sinocyclocheilus anshuiensis
TTTGTGAAAATCGACGCGTTTGTGTACAGTATGTGGAAAATAATGTGTTTTTTTGTCTTTAAACCGCATAAACACATTTCATTACACCAAATACACAAAATAATGTTCTTTTTAGCAACATCATATGACCCCTTTAAATGTTTAAACTAAATATATTTTTAATTTGAAAAAATATATTTCTTTAAGGCAGACTTTTTACAAACATACATTGAGCATATATTTGAAATATATTGTTGCCAGAAAAAATGTGTATGGGTATATCAAGACTTTTTTTTTTTTTTTGCATTTTAAAGACCCTAGCACTCAGAACCGACCTAAGACAAATGGAATAGAGCTGTGCAAATTGCATTCCGCAGTAATTTTTTGGCTGTGTTTGTGCCGTTACCTGATTTGCATAATTCCTTTACTGAATCACATGCTAAAACAGCGCAGACAGCATGTGCAAATAAATGACTCTATCAGTGGGCGCAGTTCATTCTAAGCAAATTCCCCTTCTGTATTGAGTGTTGCAGTCAGTTGTGTTCTGCTGATAATGTTGTGTGGGAACAGCACTAGGTTGGTTATTAGCACCAGGTGTTCAAAGACGCGGAGGCCCTGTGGGAAGAGGAGATCACAGAGGACGGTCCCTGTAGCCTACACCTCTTCAAAACAACAGCCTATAACAACCTCACAATACTAGTTTCAAAGACACTCTCTTAAAAATAAACTTTCCAATTAGAGCAAGAAAAGGTTTTGCAGCCTAATATCATAGAAGATCCTTTTTAAGGTCCACAAAGAAGTTTTAAATCTGTAGATTTTTCGAAGTGCTGCTTTAAAAATCTCAGGTGAGTTTAACGTCTGTTTTAACAGATGATACCGATTCACAGATCTGAACTTTATAATGGAACCTTAAGAACTTTTTTAATCTCCAAAGAACCTCGCAGCCTCAAAAATCGAATGAATCGAATGCAATGTTTTATTTGCTGTGTAAATTGGGTGTGTAAAAACGAACACAAGAGGTATGTCTTTCAGCAAATGCTTTTTTTAGCAAATCTGTTACTCTTATTGAAGGAACTCTACCTCATCTAATTAATATTTATAAGTTGCTGCGGTTTATACTATGTTCTGCCCTCACATTTTAGATCGTTCTGATGACCCTGGTGTAAGGTGTGTGTGTGTGTTTGTGAATAAGGTAGCAAAGATAGCACAGTAGTGTTGGGCACACACAGGCTCGGCTTTCTCTCTCTCTCAGGCCAGATGGTGAATCTGCGTATAGCAGTGTGTAATAATGTGTTTATCTGGCCACTGCGGCTCCCAGGAAGCCAAATGAAGCTTTTTATAGCATTCCTAAGGTTCACACGAATCAGCTGAGTCATAGACTGACACACTCCTCTTTTCTGAGCTTCTCACAGAAAATGGAGGAACTGGTTTATGCTGGGACCAGACTCTCCCACTCTTTTGCTGCAAGCCCCCAGATATCAACTAAAAAACGACTGAAATGTGCTATACAAATAAACTTGCCTTGCCTTGCCTTGCCTTCTGCTCATTTTTTTTTAACTCACCTTTTTTTTAACTCATCTTTGCTGTTTTTGTAATCACAGCAATAGCATGGAGATTATTAGATCCTGAGGGTAGTAAGCTGAGAGCTTCAGCTCTTTTTCAGGTTGTTGGTCAGGTGGTTTAATTTAAAATATGGAGAAATTAATTTGCGGAATCTTTTTTTGAAATAGAATAGTTTGATCCACTTTGTAGACATACGTGAAAGTTCAAAACCTGAAGCTTCTGTCCAATTTTGATCGAATTTCAATTAAATTGAGGTAGCAAAAAATTTGGGGACATTAAGATGTTTATGCATATATAAGTTAGGGTTCAGGAAAAGGGTGAAAGGAAATTAATACTTTTATTCAGCAAGGACACATTATATTGATCAAAAATGACATTTTTAAACTGTTACAAAAGATTTCTATTTCAAATAAATGCTGTTCTTTTGAACATTCTTACTGAAACTTTTCTTTCTAATTAAAGAGTATTGGTTAAAAAAAAAACGTGTATCATGGTTTGCTCAACAATATTAAGCAGCACAACCATTTTCAACACTGATAATATTAAGAAATGTTTCTTGAGCAGCAAATCAGCATATTAGAATGATTTCTGAAGGATCATGTGACACTGAAGACTGGAGTAATGGCTGCTGAAAATTCAGCTTTGCCATCAAAGGAATAAATTACATTTTAAAATATATTAAAACTGAAAACAGTTACTTAAAATTGTAGTAATATTTCACAATATTACTGTTATATTACTGCCTTGATGAGCAAAAAATCTGACAGACACCAACATTTTGAACTGTAGTGTACAATAACTGTTACTAAAGTCTTGTGCAAAAGTTCTGAAAAAATTTACAATGCCTCAAAGTTTGAAGGTTTTTAGACCTTATGAATATATTTCATCATATTTAATAAATGAACTTTTTGTGGATATAGGATGAAAAAACACTTTCCCGAAATGCACTGCATTTCTTTTCATTTCAATGCAGTAAATTCCTCTTCCTATCATTCCAAATTCCAATTTATTAATATGGAAGAGATTCCATGTTTGTATTGTATATCATGTTGCTGTTTTGTGCATAGTTAGGGCACATTGTAAAGGTCACTGAGAGGATGGTAATGACTGTGGTTTTGATGTAGGAAACCTTGACTAACATTAAAGGTCCCATATTGTCAAAACTGAAATTTCCTGGCTTTTTTCATGATAAGTCTAAGGGCTATGTAACTACCATATAAGTTTCAAAACAGTCAATCCACAGACAAATGCACACCGCCTGCATAAAGTAGCTGTGCCTTTTCACAAGCCGTTGTGACTTCCGTAAAAAGTTGACGTCAGAACTACACAGTCACTGCCTTCAGTCACCACCCCGAGCACTGCCCACAGTCCCACTCTCCTTTTGCCAAACCCCCAGACAACATCGCGTCCATGCCATTGCTGAGCAACAACAACACAGAAACATGTCAAGAAAACGCTGTTCAGTCGATGGATGTCAGGAAACTACATCATTACACAGGCTTCCAAACTAGGGTTGGGCCGATAGACGATGCCATCGTCCATACGCGTCTCAGACCTTCAGATTGTAACGCTCCTTATTTTAGCTGCAGAGGAGAAATAGTTTATTACTGTTGTCTTGACAAAGATCATCAGCCTTTGTAAAAGTTTGTGTCTATGTGCGTACTATTGTATATTCAACAAAGAAGCACTTGTGAACAAGGTGATGTGCAATTTGAGTCTCTTATTGCATGCTGCTTCTGCGTCAGACTGATGCTGGCTGGACAGGATTTACTGCGAGTTTTCTAAATAGCAATAATCAAACACGGTTTTGATGATAATTAAATTTTAAACGATAATACTAACCGTCAGGGCATTTTATCATGATTTATCGTAAAACCGGTAATCGTTCCATCCCTACTTATACCGCAAATATATATTCTTAAGGACATCAAAAACTAAAATAAAACTCCAGAAAGGTGTATAATATGTGACCTTTAAATGGCCGTGTGTGGGCTCAGGTAGATGAACATTCCTTAACATGCTCCGAGACTTTGAGGGGCACAACGAGAACGAGAGCGCAGGAGGAACAGCTGGGCTCGGAGTTCACCAATGCATGTTTGCCCTTGCAAGGTTATTAGCGTGATGGTCACCATAGCAACAGGAACACCTCCATGGTAATACATAGCTGAGACAGGTGCAGTTGCATCACAGGGCTATTTGTTGCCTGGCAAAAGGACAGGCCATTAGCGCTCGAGAAATACACTATCGCCCTGGAAACACGCAACTCTCCATGGCAACCGCTGATGGCTTGGAGCCTATTTTAGGGTTTTCTGTACCTGCTTTTGTCTGTCTTCATAAAAATTCGGAGATGCGTGAATTATTGGAGATGACAACTGGAGGTCCAGTTGCTTTAGGAGATTAATTTTAAATGGGACTGTGAATCTGAAGATGCCCAGAAAGAAAGAGAGGGAGGAAAAAACGGTGAATGCACCGAGAGTGACATAGTTCTCATTTTTAATAGTTGTCATTTCAGCCTGTGGGTAAAAATGCATTACTAAGAAAACAAATTCAATGTACAAGCTGATGAAAAGCCCTAGTCGGGTATTGTCTTGTTTAGCTTCTTTCTCTTTTTCTCTCTCCCAGACTTCCAGTCTTCTTTGTGTGCCTCTGCCCCCACCTCTTCTGCCTTCAAATCTTCTCAGTAACACTAAATGACAAGATCGCCCACTTTTCCACGCTTACTCTAATGGCCGGTGCTGTAAATGATGGGGCTTCCATATCTGGCAGAACCCCTCAGACTGTCCTCGGATCTTCTCCGCCTATAAAGTTCAGCGATATATTAGCTTTTAAGCAGCCCAGACTGATGAACCTTCCAATGGAACATGTCACATGTCTCTTTGATTAACATAGGCCTGAGAAGAACATCCTTCGCTGAGAGAAGCTTTGGGGGCGGTTGAGGTATTTTGAGGGTTTAGTGCTTATGGTATGAGTGAGGATTTCTTTAGTTCATTTAGCATACACAAACATCTTATTTCGCTTCTCTTATAATCTCTTTTGTCGTCTTTTTAGGTGATTTAGCTAAACAAAAAGGAGGTTGTGGAAGATTGTGGCTTTTTTGGGTGGCGGTAAGCAGTCATTGGAAGCACGTCTGTGGAGATTTATTGTCTTTGAGGAATTTTAGTTCTTTTGGAGGTTTGTCAACAGCCTGCCTTTTTTCTGTTAAAAGTCCATGGAAAATATTCAGTCTGGTTCCACAAGTCGTATTTTTCCTGAGCTCTAAAACCACTTCCCTCCAGCTCTGACTTAGTTGTTTGTACTGATGAGTCTTGTATTGCAAATACACTTTCTTTCCATCTACAGTCTTAAAAATAAAGGTTCCAAGGGTGGTTTTGTAGCGATGCAATAGAAGAACCATTTTGGGTTCCCCAAAGAACCTTTCAATGAACAATTCTTAAAAGAATAATTTTTCTTAGTCTAAAGATGTTAATAATCTATAGAACCTCTTTTCACTATAAAGAACCTTTCTTGGAATGGAAAGCTTCCATGTTGTTAAAGTTTCTGCATGGAACCATTGATGCCAATAAGAACCTTTATTTTAAGAGTGTACAGTGGTGGGGTCAAGGTAAGGCAAATTTATGCTCATATTATGCAATATGTTCTACACTGACTTTGCTCTACCAAAACTGCATGTCTTCAGGTTAAGGAATTAATTTGCTTTAGGAAGACTGCAAGATTCTGCTCTGAAATTTCTTCCACTAATTCTGTTTGGTGTTCTCAACCTTCTGGCCTCGAGAAAGCCTCCATTGTGAGCCGTGAGCCCGGGCGAGAGCAGTTCAGATTTCACACGAACAAAAGTTAAAAACCTCAAGGTGAGAAGTAACCTGCAGGGGAGAACCGGTGCTGGCACCAATTAGACTTTAGATTAGTTAAAGAGGATTGCGATTGTAGGGGTAAAAGGAAAATGTAGTGGGCGATAGGATTTGAAATGAGATTATAGAATCAAGCGAAAGCAGGTAAGCTTTGTTTAAAAATGAATAACCCAGGCCTGCTCCTGATGGAGATTGAAAAAGCGGCTGTTCCTTGAAAGGTGTGAGTGTTTGCATTAACAGAGCAAACAGATAGAGCACACCAGATTAAAAATAGATGGGCTATATACCCAGCAAGACTCCAGCCGGTGGCCCATGTGCTTTACATTCAAACATCCAGCAAGGGCAAAAAAGCGCCCTTCCCCATTGATGTTAACATTTTTGAAAATGCTCCGGCAGTCGTAGCCGCACTACCAGAGCCCTGAAGAACCTAAAGATTTTTGGCTTCATAGCTGGTGTTAACATTTCATTAAAAAGCATTTCTGCTGAAGAAGTGAGCCACGTTCCCACAGAGCAGGTTCAAAGAGGTTCCGCTGGAGCCGGTTGGGGTCGTTTCCGCTTAGATTACGGAGATAAGCATATGCAGGCCGAGGTAGCTGCTCTGTTCTGTTCCAGGCCCTGTACTCTGATGTAAACCCTCCCCCTCCACCCCTCAAGTGCTGTTATACAACAGGTTTTAAATAGATTTTTACATGTTTTGAAGAAAATGAGGGGTGCTTGCCCATGCAAAACTTACTGGCACAATACTAGGACACGGCTCAACAATAAGGCTGGCTCACTGTATAAGAGCGTTTCAGATTTTTAGCCTAGTTGACAAAAAAGTCACTTTGGTCAGCACTTTATCTTTAATTTTTTTTTATTACGTACATGCATTTTATACATATAACATATCTATTTCATATCTTTTTTTATTTATTTTATTAAATTTTTTGTATTCATTATGTACTTTATTTTGAAAATACTAAAATTTTATTTTACTTATATTTTTAATTGTATATATACTTGTGTGTTTGTGTGTGTGTGTGTATACATTATACATACATAAAATAATTTTGAAATAAAATACATAAGTAAAATATAACCATTAAAATATCAATAAAGTAAAATTATAAATGTATTTTATTAAAAATAATTGTATATATAGTTAATGTATATTATTTATTTTGTTTCATTATATATTTTATTTTGAAATGATATGTATAGTTTTATATTTATATTTTGTTTTAAAATTTTTAATTGTAAATTATTTTTTACTACATATTTTTTTTTACTACATAGTTTTTTTTTTCCCCCATATGTTTGACTGGCTGTATTTTATTATGATAATGAACTGGCTGCATTGTCAAGGTAGCAATTGTGCGCTTGCGGCGCCGGCGCAATCACTTGAATTTTTTCGTTCTAACAGTGGAAGAAACTACTCCTTTTAGTCCTAAAGATAATCGGAATTGTAAAAGGTTTGCCTTTATTTGTGTACATTCACAATAAAAACAAATCTTTGTGCTTTTGTAAAATAAGCCTAAAGAAAAATAGGATGCCGCTTTCTGCTGTCTTTTTCCTTTCGCGCAGCACAAAAATGAACCGAAACTCTGCGTACTAGGCTACTTGTTGCACGGTTTTTATTTCATTTTCTTAATTTATTATTTAAGTAAAAATATATTTCTCATATAGGCCTATTTATTCGTTATATGTATATATATATATATATATAGCCTAGCTTTATTATGTTTGTCTCCGCTGGCAGAATCGCTGCAGGTGCGTGATGTGATATGAAGACCATGTGAATCCTCATGTTCTGTTGTTTGCTGCTTTTTGCGCATGTAAAATAATCCCCGGGAAACAAATGTTAGTATTTTTTAACGGGTCACAGACACTTATCCTTTCTAATTTAATTCAATTCTAATTTAAAATAATCTTGTCGGTTAACGGTTAACAATCGGTTAACGAGCGTCGGTTGTCGGTTAGGAAAAATAACCGAAATAAACATCCCTAATACATACATAAAATATATATACATAAAATAATTTTTAAAGACTTATTTTGGCATTTTTATTTTGATAGGACAGTACAGCAGTGACAGGAAGCGAAGTAGGAGAGAGAGAGAGTGGGGCGGGATCGGGAAAGGTCCACGAGCCAGTACTCAAACTCGGGATGCCCGGAGCGTAACAGCACTATATGTCGGCGCACTGCCCACTAGGCTATTGGCGCCGACTACATAAAATAATTTTGAAATAAAATACAGAATAAATAAAATATAACAATTAAAAAATCAATACAATTTTACATTTATTTTAATTAAAGTAATTATATATACAATTACATAGTTATATATATATATAATTAGAAATATTAAAAATTGTTTAAAAAATACATGTATACCTTTTTTTGTGAGCCACTCAAAATGTGATGGAAAGGAAGTAGAAATCTGAACTACTGGCCTGCTTGGGCAAGCAGAAAAAAAAAACCCTTACTGTTGAGACCTGTAGGGTGTTTGCCATGGTGTTGCTAGGGTGTTCTGGTTGGTCGCTATGTCCCAAGGCCAAAGAGTACACCCCAAGTATCATTCATGTCTGTAGCACAAACAGTTTTGCGCTTAAGTTGAATAGGAGTTTGTTCAAATCACTAACACTAAGTATGAGCAACAGTAATAGTTCCTTTAGTCAAGAACAAGAGCCGCTAATGATACAAGGCCACATCAGGGCTCTTGAGCTCAAATTCCATCATCAGCTGTTTGATTGTTCCCTCCTTTGAATGTGTTAAATTATACTGGCGAAACCATGGGCCAGATAATTGCAGTGGGAGATCTCATTTCTTTTTATTATGTTCAGAGAGTGGAGGGCACATAATAACATATAAATAACGTAATATCATAAAAGCTTTCCTGCTTTTTTGGTTCGGTTCTTACAGCTGATTAAAAAAGGACCTGGGTCGTCTATCATGAGGCATGCTGTGTCCATGGCAACACATACCATAGCTGTAACCCGATACAAAGCATATGTGCATTAGGAGTATAAACACTGCTCTTGACTGCTAAAGAGACAAAAGGAGAAGCAGAAAGAGGGAGAGGTGGCATGTTGAACCCAACACTGCAGGGATCTTGCTCTTTCATACTGTACTTCAGCCAATAGTCTTTCTTCTACCTACGCCTAACTGTTTAAATCAACAAGAGAGTTCGCTCTCATTTATTTGAAGCTTAGTGTGCTTTTAAGTGAATACAGACATGACATAAAACCAAACTGACCTTTTTCGTCTATGTTTTTGTTATTTCATTAGAACACTTTTCTTCTTAAACTGTAAAGATAAATATATGCTGTATATTCCTGTAGCCGTATAATTTTTATCTAATTTATCTAATTTATTTATATAGTTTTTTTTATGGATTATGCCAAAATGATCAAATCTTTCAAGTTTAATTTATTTTTTTAATTTATAAGAAGTATTACATAATAATATATACTATGTGTATATATATTTATATAATCATATATAATATTTAAACTATATCAAATATTCAAATCAATTGAATATAATATAGTTGTATCAAATATTATAAATATTAAAATATTGTTATTAAAATGCTATAAATGTCAAATATATGATATAATTTTGCATCTGTTTATATAAAAAATTAATAAACAATAAATTGAATGTAATATAATTGTATTAGATGTTAAAATACATATTAAATAAATATTAAAAATACTATACAGATTAAATATTACATAATACAAAATTAGGATTTTTTTTTTAAATAAAATAATTTCATATTATTTATAATTATGTTTCATATTACATTCATTTCTGCCTTTTCTACTCAGATTTGCAAGTGTTCAACTCAAATATCTTAATCAGAAATTAAATTCACAGTGGTCTTTTTTTATGTTATACAAGTTTCTAATTTTTGTGGTGTGAATAGCCTATTTTTATACTGCTCTGATACTTGTCAACCCAAATGTATTTATTTTTACCTTTATGCTTATTATAAGATGGTATACTTTTTTTTTTTTTTTCGTTTAGGGGATAATTGGATCAGAACTGTTGGATCCTGTACATTAGTAATGACTGCATGCTGTACTCAGGTGTAAGGTTAGTGAAAAAATCTCAAAGTTGAAAGTTAGAGATGTTTCAGTTGCTAGGCGACTAGTATGCTAATGAAGATGTTCGTCTCAAGCTGTGTCTGAGCTGTGCTGAGATATGTTTTAATCACTCTCAACGGCAAAAAAAGAGGGGAAAAAAATCAAACACATTCTGACGGAACACTGTAATTAATGGATCCGTAAAGAAATAGAGAGGTTCCATTACTTCTCACACTAAATTATCCTCAATTGTCAGGGCAGATACCTGAAGTCTGACAGCCCTGCGGAGATTAGCAAATGTGAAGTAGCAGTGCTGTGTTTATTTGCTTTGGCACACGGCCTCTCGACGCTTGGACATGCCATGCACCGTAGAACGCTCCTTCATCAGGAGTGGTCCAGAGCCAAAACAGCCCCGTCAACCCGCAGTCTTGGGCTTTTAAATGCAACATGTAGACAAATGTGCTCAAAGCCCTGTGCCACCTCTGTTTGTTCTAATTCTCAATTAGTTAATATACTCTAAGAAGATTAAGAAGGGGAAGATGATAGTGCCAATGTCTACACATACTGAATCTACAGGGAGGCAAAAAGTGGATAGAGGCCTAAATTGAAGATTAGACTGCTCCCGAGTAGATTTGTGAAGCTCACAGTGAGCACTGAGCGAGACAGTGAGATGGAAGAGGAATCGTACACAAGCAGATAATTGATAGAAACTGAGCAGCTAATCCACAGAAAAATATTTCGTAACCTTTGAAGCGAAAAATATTCAGATCAGAAGGAACTGTCAGAAAACAAAGACGTGGATAAACCATTTCTAAACTCTGTGGAAACTGCTAAATGTGAAACCATGCTCTTATAGACCAATACTTCACAAATCCCAAACAAAAAGGTCAGGAAATTCATATTTGCTGTCATAGATGATCAGTGTTTGGGAACAGTATGAAGCATTAAGAATCATGACTAAGGGAAGAAGATTAGAGGAGATGAAAAAGATAAAGAGAAAATTCATGACTTAATTTGGGAACGTTGATCATATTCTTCACAAATGTTCTCATGTAGTACATTTGGTTATCATTTATTACTTGTTACAGTTTACATACAGTTGCAACACTTATAATAGTTTATCTTTTCTATTTTTATCATTTATTTTATATTATTTTTATATTAATTTATATATATATATACTGTATATACATATAATTTTTATTTATATCAGATATTTAGTAATAATCAAAAATAGATCAATGTAATTATAAAATATTATTTAGTAATACAAATTGTTACTATATTGATTATATAATGTAATATCACTTTTTTTAGATATATTCTTAACATTTTCTATTAATAAAATAATTACATTTCAATATAAAATAAGTACTAAATTTGCCATATATTGTTTGATTTATTATACTAACATGTCAATCTGAGTATGAAGTTTTGTTACGGTGACCCTGACATATCTGTTGTTCCTTACGTTCTTCTCAGATACCTTTTGAGTTTGTACACACATCCTGCCTCATACCATCACTTCTTTTCATGAAGGACCTGTTGACCTCCTTCTCCAACAGATGTCCATGATCACCAAGAAAAATCAATAGCTTTTATATGTGAGCAATCCTGAAGCCTGATTCCATTTCTCACAGCCAGCACAGTAACTTGCTTTTTCCCCCTGTTCATCACAGGCATATTCGAATATCTGTTTTCAGGCATTTTATACAAATAAAAAAAACAAAACATTCAATTTTCCTGCCTGAGTGACAGCACAGAGCACTGACATGGTTTACCAGATCGCTCAGTTAATTTGTTCCAAAAAAAAAAAGGTCCCACCAGTCGGGGGTGTGTAATTCAGCTGAGGAGTTTCCCGCTGTGTAGCTGCATACTGAAGTCTGCAGCTCAATCACCTGAGCCGGCCTGTCATCTCAACACGAGAAGTAATGATTAAAGCTACGAGGGCTCAATTTGAAAGAGGATGTAATAACTATGTTGCTGCATAGTCACGTCTCAACATTGTATAAGCCTCCATGTTTGGTTTACTTGGTCAGCAGCTGTTTGCTGTTTGCTGAGGGCAGAGGGCAGAGGGCAGAGGGCAGAGGAAGTTCCCATACACAAACCTGCCATTGTACCCAAAGTTTGCTTCAAAATATCAAAGTTACTAGTTGGTTGTTGAAGGTTGACTAGTTTTAGATTTTTTTTAAAATTTGATTTAGATTTTCTATTGGATTTTTTTTTATTATAGTTTTGATATGTTTAGAAGTGATGATTTAACACTTGAACTACCAAGGTAATCATTTTGACCATTTTTAAATTTTAAAATGTAATAACTTTGTTGAAATAAAACCCATATAACTATAATACCCTGACTTTTCCTAAATGTGTGTATATTTTATTATAACATTTATTATAACATTCAATCTGCCACAGTTCCAGGTAGGCTATAGGCTGGAAGACTATAGCCTGGCTGTTATCAATAATAGCCTACTTCAATGTTATGACAAAATAGCCATAATAATAATAATAATAATAATAATGGCTATTATTATTTTTATGTTAACGCTATAGCTAATGCATATAGGCTAATTTTAGCCCCAACAAGATTGATATTGTAAAATAAAACAAACTAATTAGGCTTTTTTAGCGACAATGACAATGTTTATTATTACCTATAATGTTATCATAACAGATCCATTTATTCATGGATCACGATTCCAGTGGTGGCTGCATAGAATTGTTTCCAATTCGTCTGATCCATTCCAAACATTTCCAATAACTCCAGAGCGTTGTAAACTATAAAAGTAAAAATGTATTGAAAAAAGATGTATGTAATCATTTCCAAAATTCAAAACATGTTTTATCTACAAAAATATTCTGCTTCGGCTCATATTTGTTGGTGTTTATACTTTCAAATACAACATTTTCACTGCGGTGAAAAACTTTTGCTCTCCCGCTTGCTGGACACAAAGCGAGACACGCACATTCGGTAGCGGTCTACGTAGCTCTTACACAATTATATATTACAAAAAATATTGTATTTTTTAGGGGGATGACGTCATAAAATATGACAATAGACATTCAAAGCTTTATTGTAAAACCTCAAAAGAAGCTTAGAATATAAATATGATATGACAAAAATTGCCTTCAGTTCAGTCTAGTATGAATGGTCAGAATGACTGCTATGGCCATTCTAGTAGTTATAGAATTCCGGTAGTTCTAGTGTTAACTTCACCTGTTACTGTAGCTCCTTCAGCTGACAAATCACATGGTAAAACCCTCTAGAAAAGTTTTGAAATTCATCTTATAATAATACTTGAAGGAACAGTTCACCCCAAAATGAAAATTTGCTGACAATTTACTCACCCTCAGGCCATCTGAGATGCAGATGAGTTTGTTTCTTCATCGGATCAGATTTCCAGTGGATCCTCTGCAGTGAATGGGTGCCGTCAGAATGAGAGTCCAAACAGCTGATAAAAACATCACAGTAATCCACAAGTAATCCACACGACTCCAGTCCATCAATTAATGTCTTGTGAAGTGAAAAGTCTACGTGTTTGTAAGAAACAAATCCATCATTACGTTGTCTTTAATGTCAAATGTCTCGTCTGAATCAGGAGTGAAATATGCACAGATATAAATATATCGGTGGATTTTGATGTGAAAGGAAAACAGGAGCTTTTTCACTTGAGGAAACCTTATGGATTTAGGACTTATATTTTGGCCAGAAACAACGGTTTACAGTTAAATCACCTGGATCTGTTTCTTGCAAACACGCAGCTTTTCACTTTATAGTATGGTAATTGATAGACTGAGTCATGGATTGGCACCCACTCTAGCTGCATCAGTTAATGTTATAAATGTAAAACTGTGATAACAGGATCTCCTAACTTGATAACTTGAACTGTGATCCTGTATTAATTTATGATTTTACAGTATCGACATAAAAACTGGCAGGAGCTACACTCACCATGGTATTTCTTTTTTTTTCTGTCTCACTCTCGCTTTCTGTCTCTTGGCACTGTTTATCTCTTAAAATATCTTTCATGCCATTTCGCTGTCTGTTTTTCAGGATTGCAGTCCATCTGTCAGTTGTACATCATCTGTTTGTGTCACTTTCTCATCATTCTCTCCACTGTGTTTTCTTTACAGTATGTCCAGTCCTCCAATTTGGCCAGGAAGTCCCTTTTACAGAAAAAACAAGGGAGTCCTGCTACAAGGTAGAGTGACGTGTCTTACCGTATTTACATGCTTTGAACCATTTTGTCCTTAATGTGTTGTCGGTTCCGCTGACAAGTGCTCTTTATTCATTTTTACCCGCATCAGTTCTACTACAAGGGATCTTGGTTTATTTGCATGCTCTTTAGATGAGCCTTTTCTTCAACAAAAGGCTCATATTCATGTATCTGGCTAGCTCCTAAAGGAATTAGCTGGGTGGGTGTTTATTTGATTTGTTTGCCCTGGTTTAAAAAGAGCTGCTTCAAATCTGAGACTGTTTTTCCTCACGTCTTTTCAATGTGGTCTTTGGATCCTGCCAGCCTTTCAGTTGTTGCCTCTCTCTGTCTCATGCTGTAATCCTGATAATTTTGTCTTTTTCAGTTCTGACGTGCAAATCCTTTTCCCTACTGTTGAACAAACTTGTTGAAGTGTGAAGTATTCAAAGAAAGCTAAATGGATAAAATTAAACAAAAGATTGACTGATGGTTGTTAATGTCCTGGCCAAAACTTTGTATGGTCTGGTGCATCCATATTGCAACACATTATTTTCATTTACAATCTTTTTACAGAAAAGGATATAATGTAATATATTGGAAATAAAATGAAAATGTTTAAAGTAACAGATAATAAGCTGTTTTAGTATGTGAGAGTTCCACATATATAAATACTCAATTAATTAAATGAATTAAAGAAGAAAGATTTTTTTTTTTCTTAAAACAGCTTTCATATGGCAACTTTACAATTTCTTGGATTTGCTTATTTTGAAGTAATGGTATCTTATGACAAAATATGCTACTCTTTTTTTTTTTAAGAAGCTATAATACTGTTTTCCAGGGTTCTTTTATTGATAGAAAGTTAAAAAAAATTACAAAAACAAAAAAACATTAGTTTGAAATAAAAATATTTTGTATCAATACAAATCTATTTACAGTCACTTTTGATCAATTTAATGTGTCCTTGCTGAGTAAAATGATTAATTTCTTTAAAAAAAATAAAAAATCTTGAATGGTAGTCTATGAAGTAGTCTATAAAATATTCCACCATTAGACAATAATGTGTACCATACAGGGTTAATGCTTGTTGCATGCCAAAAAAACTCATTTTGTACACAGAACCCTTTTAAAGTTAAATCTACGATAGCAAACCTTTTAAAACTAGACCTCGTGGCTGTTTCCTTGCTTATTTTAATAATGGCTGCAATGAAATGCCTTATTACACTCATTAGCCTCAGCAGGCAGAGGACTGGATGGGTTGTTGTGCACTTTTCCTCGGTATCTTGGTCCCAGCACTTGGAGAGTAAATGTTAACGATAACGGTTACAACGTTTTTAGTTTATTTAGTCAATGCAAAGTAGCAGTAAGTAATGTTTTAAAGATAATAGACTTCCTATTTGTTGCATGTGAATTTTGCTGCTTTTTATTGATAGAGATGGTGGGTAGAGGACAGGGAGTTATGCAAAATCAGAATCACGTGGTTGGTTCATGAGCGCAAATCACAGTTTGGTCGCTGTTTACGCTATTGAACCAATCCACCTCTTAACAGTTTTATCCAGTATAAGACCAATACCTACTGTGGCCCAATGATACAAGTGGTTGACTTATTGACATGCCCGGAAGCGGTTCTTTAGACACCTAAATGAATTTGCATTCAGTGCACCTAAGATGTGAACTATATTTAATTTGACTGGAAATTAATTCTCGACAAACTCTAAAGACATTGACCGATGGCTTGGTTTGTTTCACAGCGCTTGGTCCATCGTCCTGATATACTTGATATTCTTGTCCTGAAAAATTCCACATCCTTAGTATGTGCTGGATCCCTCCACATGTATTTTTTTTGATGAGACTCACGCATGTGAATCACAGTAATCAGAGATTTAATTAACCTGGTGGCATTTAAAGCGGCACACTAATGGAAGTGCGGTGCGAGAGATGTTATTATAAATATGTTTCCCATCCAAGGTGCAAGTGTGACACTCACGGCAGTCCAAAGCCCAGCAGACATCCACCTCCTACAGCAACACAGCAGAGCAACTCTAGTTGCTCACTCACAGCCTGATCATTACCTTGCTTTTTTTTTAGTGTTTAGTTACATAAACCCCTGCACCATAATGAGTATCTGATGAATGCGAATGAGTGCCTAGTTATATATAGTCGGTTATATATCATCACCCTCTAAAACATGCTTATATGACAGAAAAAATCTCAACACACCCTCTCGAAGAGTGGCTTTTGAGCGCTGCATAGAGGTGCGGTGCAGGCAGCAACTTGCTCAAAATAATTGGCAGTTAGCTGTGTTTTGTAAACTCTTTTGTGGCTGTGACATTATCTGATGCATGGGGAGGCGACAGCGATACACCTGCAACGGCTGCCACATTTATAGGAGGGACATCTGCTGAGCTCAGAAGTGCTAGCGCACACTAACGCACGTTCAGTTTGCACGTACTGTGCCCTGCACCATCCTTCTTTCTCAGATATGCCATTAAACATTAAAGTGAAGTTTTCTTCTGCTTGTCAAGGCCCTGGTTGATGCATAGCTATTGAAACATCAATTAGATCTAAGATGCCAGCTTGATATAATTAGCAGTTTTAGAGGACGTTTTTAAAAGGCAAATAAGGCTAAATAATACTTTTTATGAAAAAGATGGATGTGAAATGGGTTCAAAGGCAGGAGAAGAAAGCGCAAGCCGGCTTCATTTCAGAGATAACACTTTTCAAGAAGATTTTGCTTCTTGTTTTTCTAACAAAAGCTGACCGTGTGCTGTATGAGCATTGGAATGAATTGCTCTCAGTTTGTCTGCTAGCACTGGTGTCTCACTAAATAGTTGAAATGGCACAGAGCACTGGATTATGTCTCCGAGGATCTTGGGAATGACACTCCAGTCTGTGTGTGGAGATGATGTTTGAGGGAGTGACAGGCAAATGAGCTGTTTAGTATTTATACGGAACATGATTGACTTGCATCCTCAGATATCATTTGAAACTTCGTCTTATCACTCTAAAGTACAACGAGTCTAAAATATTTTGTTTTTTGTGTTCTTATACTCTCTGAGATGAAGATTTGCAGTGAAGTCACTAGTAGATGGACTAGCTGCAGGTCTTTTGACTATGGCTTGTATTGGTGACAGGTCGATCACTGGCACATTGTCAGTCATGGCAGCCCAAAGGACATTTAGTCTTCTTTGAAGTCTACTAGAAACTTCATAACTTGTCATAAATTGTGAGCGAGTGTGAACACAGATAGGTGGCGTGTGTAGCCTAGTCGGTAAAGTCAGCTGGAATTTCCTTTTGCATCCCATTTTAAGTCCATAATGTGATGTATTTCTGGGTGAAACAGGATATTCCATGCAGGACCATCAGGAATTGATTGTATCCTAAGATAGGAAGTATATACAAGAAATATTGATTTGTTATGCGAGAAGGTAATGGGAATTAAGAATCAAGTTATTTGTAATTTATTATAATTTAATATTTTACAATAAGACTGGGCTTTGACACAGATTTCACAATTTGATTTGATTATCCTTCACAAGCTTGCGATTCGATTCTGATTTCGATTCGATTCAATATCGATTATTTTTGATGTTCTCAAGGAAAAAAAAAAATCTCTCAAATAATGCTGTAAAATATACCTGAGAGTCAATAATATGGAAGGTTGAAATTTGCTGATTTGTATACAAACACTTAAAATATACTCGATAAAGTTTTTGTAATATTAAAGTTATAATAATGTAACTTCAAATTTAAATTGCATAATTATAGCCTATTTCTACTGCAATTTGTTTTTTTAAATATAAACATTTAGATGGTGGTTGTCACAAGAACTTGACGGATTTATTCAAACAAATTAAATACTGAAGAACAGTAAAAAAAAAAAAAACAATTATAATGAATATGTTATATGGTGCACATTTAGCAAAATGTTCCTCTCTTTAGTTAATTTAGCATTATTCTGTCCTGAGATCTTGTTATAGCAAAAGCTTGTGGTAAATTGTGTAAAATGTGTATCCTGCACAACGGTGGTGTGTATTAGCACAGTGACAAGTGGTCCATATCCAGCCCTCTTATTGGATTTTAAAGGGCACCTATTATGCCCCTTTTTACAAGATGTAATATTAATCTTATGGCTCTCCTGAATGTGCATGTGAAGTTTCAGCTCAAAATACCATACAGACCATTTATTATAATGTGTAGAAAAGTGTCAGTTTGGGGCGGGTCTAAAATGTGCTGTTTCAGGGCTGTGTTCCCTTACATGAAAATGAGCTGCAACTTCCCACACGACTCCAGAAGGGGGTGGAGCCTAGACGTCTCTGCTTTGCGTAAGGCAATAAACAGAGAGGAGAAGCAAGGACCGGCAATCAGCTGTATATGTACGAACCGGACTCAGACCCAGAACAAGGAGAGACTACAGCAGAAGAAACAGTAATGCAAATGAACCAGAATATCTCAGAATGGTAGTTTGAATCATTTATGCACTTGTATAGTTTTTCACAGCCACTTTGTAACGATGGATGCGACACAGCCGATCGCACGCAGACAGAATGCCAGACATGGCACAACACACTGAGAGCTGAGGATATGGTAATACGCGCCTGTCAGTCAATAGCGGTGGGCGGGGCTACCGCAATATGACGTCATATTGCGGACAGGATTCAAACCGCTCGTTTTTTGAGCCTGGTTTGGCTTTATGAAGATTAAAAAAAAGACTGGATGGATTTTTATCATTCTAAAATGGCTGTGTACACACAATTCCAACACACATTTCTGTCCAAACACCTTGTAAAAGTGGATTTTGCATAATAGGTGCCCTTTAACAGGCTTTTTACTGATGGAAAAGACAAGCACAGAACCGCACAAAGACCAAGAAGTTCTAAGAACTATTTAATAAGGGATTACCAGTGAGATTTACTCCTTCAGTTTCACTGCAAAACTGATCATTGCTCTCTCTCTCTCTCTTTCTCCCGCTTTCTTACTTTCTGTCTCTCTCTCTCTCTCTCCCTGTTATTTTCTCACACTCTCTCACAGTTAAGCACCTCTCACCTCTCGCCCAGTTACCAGTAGGTCGGGATTGATTTGGTGATTGTGGAAGCCCTTTTGACACTCCATGAAAAACGATCCAAATAAACCCCCCTCTTTCCTCTCTTTTGCTCTTTCCTGTTTTTTTTTCCAGCCTCTTAATGTTGAGTAGCGCCTCTGAAGTTCAAAGCCTGTAGAAAGCTGTGTCTGTGTTTAGAAATGCTGTAGAACAAAAACTCTGCTTCTGTTGCTAAATTGGTGAAAGGAGGCTCAGCTATTTATAACTTTTTACATATTAGTGAAAATCCCTCATAATGCTAGGGTGTTTGCTATGGTGTTTCTAGGGTGTTTTGTGTGGCTGCTAGGTGGTTGCTATCGTTTCCGGGTTGTTCTGGGAGGTCACCGAGTGGTTACTTCATCAAGTTGCATGATTTGCTCATTGAGGTGCACATATTTACTATGAAGAGGTCAGTATTTTTATGAGGCATGACTGTAACAATAAAGAGGAAGGAAGTCTTGTTGAGTAGATGTCCCAGTTACCCGGAGTGCACTTTTCCCCTCTCTGTGACTCAGTGTGATCTATGGGTTGTTATAGTAAATTTCACTTCATGTTTGCATTAAATCATTCCAGACCAATAGGATTAGGACACAAAACATCCTTGATATGCTGTGACATATGCATTGGAAGTGCATACATACTGGTCACGTCCACAGTTTGAAAGTGAAAAATTTCACACCTTAAAAGTGCACAAACCAAAATGGATGAAACTCTCTTCCTACAAGCTGACTGTGTTCATCATGCAAGCGACATGCAAGCGTTAAAACTAACTTTTGTTTTTGAGTTCTGATGAATTACAGCGAGACACATCTCTCAGTTTTTCCCAGCCGCAACAGTTTGAAATTCAGGAGCTAAGTCACTCGCTTGCTGAGAAGAAAGGCTGTCAGGATTGGACGGAGCTGTGGAACTCTTTCACTAATGCTTTTCAGACCTTATTATTCTCAACGCCTGCAAGTGTGCGCTGGAACGAGAACGCTGTCTCCTGCCTGCCTTGCTGTCTTGCACGTTTCCTCTTTTATCTCCTCTTTGTTTTACAAGAGTTGTATCAAAATGGATGTGACAAAACTGAGCCGTGTTTTGAATATGTAGTCACATCTAGTATGTGTATGAGAATGTGTGTATGTACTTTCATGTCAGTGTGTGTGTTTGTGCACTTTCCATCCTTTCATCCTTGCTTAGTGTTCCCTTACTGCAATGTTATTAGGGTTATCGGTAATCTAATTTAATAAATGTGACATCACAACCATATGCACTTTAAAGGAATAATCCACGTTCAATACAAGTTAAGCTCAATTGAAATTTTTTAATAATTATTAAAACAATTTTTTAGCATTTCAACCAATGCTTAAAAACGAGAAAAAAAAAATCAATCAGTTCACTCCGAGCAGAATCAATATTTATTACCCTCCCAAAACCGGTTTGAGTAGAAAAAATACCGGTTAATAACGTTATTTTTTCTTTACTTTTTTGCCTATAATAATAATAATAATAATAAGTGCTGCATTTTCTTTACTCAAAAAAACAAAAACAAAACAAAAAAACATGAAGAGAATTCTACTCTGGTATCTTGTGTCTTAGCCAATACAGCATCATCTTTTATAACAAGATTTTTGTTATTACAAGTGTTACAAGATTTTATAAGATTTACTGTTTTCACTGTATGTTTTGATTAAATAAATTGCTGATATATATATATATTTTTTTTTTTATTTATTTATTTATTTTTATTTTTTTAAAGCAAAGGAGGTAAAAGTGAAGATACATTTTTTTGTGGAAATCATCATTACGCAACAAATGCTGTCAATTGAGCCCAGAGCCCAGAACATTAATTTAAGATATGTCTGCCTACGTCAAACAACAATATTTCTACAATGTAACCTAAATGCATTTTGTGGGCTAACAGACCTAGTTAATGCAAATGTAGATTGACTTTGCCAACATGTTAACTCGCAAAACAATTTGTTTTATCAGAACACATGGCTACTTTTGAAAATCTCTACAGAGATGCATGCTTACAATAGAAAACATAGAGCCCCCATGAATGTGTTTTCTTCGTGTAATAAGCAGTAATGAATGATTGTGGGAGAGTTTCTGTTGGCTGGAGGCTTTGCTTCAGGGGATCAGGCTGAAAATGTTCCTTGTGTTCAGTTCACCTGTCATTCCTCAGATTTCACCGTTGATAAATAGCTGCTGTGTCATAATTGTTCTGCATTTCTTCCTCTCTTTGAATTAGTTGAAAGAAAGAGAGAAACAATAGAGTGCCGTGTTGTCATGCCGGTGACATTACCTGTCTTCTCTAGAGGTGGATGCGTAAATTTTCATTTCAGACATTCTTTCATTCTCTACCACAGCGGCTGCTTTGAACCTACATGAGTCAGATGAGTGACTAAGAAGTCACATTGAAATGTATTCATCTCTGCCTCTGATGCCACCCTGGCTAACGATGGGGGGTCCATTCTAAAAGCTACTTGCTTTCCAGCATCAGGGAGAAATGTCTGGGGAACCCTTGTCTCATCATTTTGCAAGTTCCCAGCCAACATAAAACATACTGTATAAATGTAAATATACAGTGGGTTTTGCATTAAAATCTGGGAATCCAAAATTTGATTCAAACCTGAAAATATTTTAGAAGTATTTCAACAAGTTAACGTAAAACAAGAAATGTTAATTAGTAATAAGTAATGTCCAGTCAGATTTGACATGCAAAGCCGAATTTTGTTTATCTATTTAAGATCCTAATTAGGAGACGATGAGCACAATTAATTTTGTGCTGTACTGCTTATATTTATCAAGCAGTAAAAATGTTGCCTCCCGTTCCTAAAACAAGGCATCTGTAGATGAAAGTCCGAAACAAGGACTGGTGGTGCATATGTCCCGCACCATTTCACAGAGGATGAGTGCAAGGACAATTTTAGAATGACACCACAGTCATTTATGAAAAAATAGAAGTTTTTTGTCCAGTGATCTCAGATTTTTGGAGCTCATTGTATATAGAGAATATATTGACTCTGAATAGACACTGACTGCCTCTGGGTCAGATTTTTCTTTTTCTTTTTTGTATTTTACCTGAGGTCTGTCTATGTCTCCATCTTTCCCTCTTTCCATCCCATCATTTCCTCCATCTCCTTCTCCCACTCCCACTTTGTGTCTGTATGACTCAGCTGAAATAAGAATAAATCTCCATTTTTGTCAGGCTAGTATAGACAACAAAATGAAGTGACAGAGAGAAAGAAAGAGGGTGGATTAGATTGTGTTGAGTGAAAGAAAAAAAATGCTTAAAAATACCTTGAATGCCTCATCCAGGACATTTTCACTATTCTAAAACCAGCTCAATATGTTGAGCTCATTAATATACTGCAGCAGAATACAGCAGTTTTTGTTTGGTTGCTAGGGTATTAGGAGGTTGCTACGGTAGGAGGTTGCTAAAATATCCTGGGTGGTTGCTAGGTGGTTTCTAAGGTATCCTGGAAGGTTGCCATGGTGTTTTGGGAGGTGCTATTTTGTTCTGAGTGTTCTTTTTGTGTTGCTCTGGTTGCTAAGGTGTTCTGAGGATGTTTGGGGGTGCTGGATAGGTATCCTGGGTGGTTGCTATGGTGATTAGGTGATTGCAATGGTGTTCTTAGAATGTTTGGAAGGTTGCTAAGTGGTGTCAGAGGTATCCTGGTTGGTTTCTGTGGTGTTTTGGGTGGTTGCTTTGGCGTTGTTATGTGGTTGCTAAGTTGTTTGGAGTGGTTTTTAGCATATTGTTATGCGATTGCTGTGGTGTTCTGGCGGTTGCTAACCTGTTTGGAGTAGTTGCTAAGCTGTTCGCTGACTATTACTTCAGCAACAAAAATAGTAGTGCTTCCCTCCTCAACAAGCTGCACAATTTGAGGTTTCATTCCTGACTAAAACAGTTCAGGATGAAGCTTAAAACTTAGTGTTAGGGGTTTTGAAAAATTATTATGACTGAACAATAATAATAGTGATGTTTACCTTAGCAAGCAGCACTAATTATGTGTGGGTCATCTCCTCCAAATCCATTTCTCCTCGTCAATTCAATCTTCCTATTTGGGAAAGAGAAAAATAACAGGGAGACAGACAAAAATCAGATAGGACAGAACTAGAAACATTAATCAGGAGAAAGTCTTTTGGTCTTCCAGAGTCACAGAGCACTCATCTCTGAGACTGATGGCAGAGCGTCTGTTCCCTGCATTGTTTTCTTGCCCGTCTCTCAGACAGAGGTTCGTGGGTGTTGCGTCTTACTGAGCAAATTTAAATCGTCAAGTGGCATGGCTCATGCTAATTGCTCTGTGGAATGTGTAAAGTTTATTGAAAGCTGCAATTGTAAAGCTGTCCGCACTTAACAATCACCGTCCTACCGCTCTACCGTCCCGCTGTAAGGGTGCTTTCACTACAGTGGTTCAGGCTGTAGGATTGCAGAATGACTAAAGAAACATTATAAACTTGATGATATAAAAGTGTACATTTCTTGTCTATTACCACCCACTGCTACTTATACCAACAATGGAAATAAAGCTCAGTTAGAATAGCAAAATATGTGAGAGAGTGTTGCTGTTGTGTGACTATATTGTATTGCAATTGGTAGCAAGTCTTTTCTGATCATCGAGGCTACTTTTATTTGATTTAAAAAATACAGTGAAAAGAGTATCACAGGTCCCCCCCCCCCAAAAAAAAAAAAAGAAAAAAAAAAAA
>NW_015558630.1:715742-727245 GCF_001515605.1 Sinocyclocheilus anshuiensis
CGGCCCCCCCCCCCCCAAAAAAAATAAATAAATAAATAAAAATTAAGCAGCACAATTATTTCCAACATTGATAATAAACCAGAATATTAGAATGATTTCTGAATGATCATAGAACACTGAAGACTGGAGAAATGGCTGATGAAAATTCAGCTTTGCCATCACAGGAAAATAGAAATGAGCTTAAATTGTAATAATATTTCACAATATTACTGTTTTTACTGTATTTTCAATCAAATAAATGCAGCCTTGGTGAGCATAAGATACTGCTTTAAAAAACATTAAAAAACGTACTGATCCCAAACTTTTGAATAGTAGTATATATAATTGAAATGGCTTAATAACAGTATTTCATTATGGTTACACTCGATTTGGTTACAAAATAGATGAAGGATGAAAAAACACATACAGTTAATTGTACACAGCATGAATGTAGAATGTTACATGAGAGAGAGAGAAAGAGAGTGCAGAGACCCGAGAAGAGAGCCAGAGAAAAGACAGCACCAGTGAAAAAAAGAGAGCGAGCAACTGACCCTTCGCAAAGACCCGCCCCCCTTAGTTACTGTTGCTACGTCCGGCAAGCCATGCCGCTCTCACGCCACACATCATGTTCTCACACAGGGAAAAATACATTGCGGAGCAAAGAGGACCGATCATCTTTTCATATTTACTTAAAGCACAAAATAACATGAATGAAAACCAGAAGGTATTTTATTTCAACCACGGAAAGACGTCAATACACACCATTTTTCAAGTTTAAGTCCACCGACGTTAATCTACTCTCCTGTCGCTGACTCGGCGTTATGATTGGTCAGATCACCTGTCAATCAAGCTTTAAGTTATTCAAACTGACTAATCAGCAGATTGCAGCTTTCCCACTGTACTAAAAGTGTGACACACATCTTGGCCTATAACCTTGATCACTATCAGCACCTCTGTGTCCTCAGGAATTCCAAAGGGCCCTTTTGTTATGGAAGACAGGTTTGGGACAGGAAAGTAAAAGTCTTTGTTGATTTTCAACCCTACACCGTGGTTTAGTGGCTCTTTTACGGAGGTGTGCCTGAAAAGATTTGTGCGGATGTTCCGTGTGCATTATCAGAGATGCAACACGTATAGCCCTTTGTGCTGCTACATTGACGTGCCCTTCAAAAAATGTCTTGCTCTGTTTTATGTCCGCTTTACTGAAAATGCCAAAACAAATAAACCATCCCTGGCTTCAAGGTCTTATCTGGACACGTCCCTCGGTTTCACCTCGTAACCCTAGTGCTCTCTCTGACTGCTCACGGGGGCTCTGAGGTCAGTGGGAAGTGGATTTAAGCGTGAAGGTCTTACAGTAAACCGCACGATCTGCTGACCTGAGAACTTGTCTGGCTCTACAAGTCATTTACAGCAATGTGTTTGTCCCTGTTATATAAAGTGCGTCCTGATTTCTCTTCTTCCTCACAGAAACTTCTATAAATACACTCTGAAGTCAGGGGCTGCGCATTATAATATGTGTATGTTAGCGTCCACGTTTATAGTCGCCATCATGCGTCTGGTTTCTATTACTGGCTGTAAACACGCCTCTGAAAGCCACGATCAAGCACAGACCGCTATTTCCTGTTTTAGCCTCGGCCGTTGCATGATATACTGTTCTCAAGTGTGTAAAATGTGAGCGGTTGCCATGGCGACGGCAAGCCCTGGCCAGGGGAGCGACAGGAAGCGATCTTACATAGAGTGCATGGTGATGAAGAACTCACTAAGACATCTTAAAGAGCAGTTTAATTATTTATCCTCCTCGACTCAACACACCGGGCCATTTTACAGTGCAAAGCCAAAAATAAAAAACAGGAGGGAAGGTCTGTGCCTGACAGCTCTTTATTTTCTCGCATTGCATTGTGGGCATTTGTAAAACAAGTTTTAAAGGGAAAGTTCACCCAAAAATGAAACTTCTGGCATCATTTACACACACCTATATGTTGCTTCAAATCTGTATGACTTACTTTCTTCTGTAGAATACAAAAGATGAATTGTAACCCGGAGCTGTCAAGCTCCAAAGGTGACAAAAAGTAAAGTTAAAGGAATAATTCACTCAGAAATGAAAATTTGCTGAACATTTACTCACACACAGGCCATCCAAGATGTAGATGAATTTGTTTCTTCATCAAAACAGATTTGGAGAAATGTTGCATTACATCACTTGCTTACCAATGGATCCTCTGCAGTGAATGGGTGCCGTCAGAATGAGAGTCCAAACAGCTGATAAAAACATCACAATAATCCACACGACTCCAGTTCATCAATTAATGTTTTGTAAAGAGAAAAGCTGTGTCTTTGTAATAAACAAATCCATCAGGGTGTTTTTAACTTCAAATCATTGCTTCAGGCTAAAATATGAGTCGTCTATCCATGATATTGCTTTCTTCATTAGTAAGTAAGTGATGTAAGGCTAAATTTCTTTTAATCTGTTCTCATCTACATCTCGGATGGCCTGAGGGTGAGTAAAAACATTTTTAATTTCTGGGTGAACTGTTCTTTTAAATTAGTCCATACACTTTGTGCACAATAAAGATTTTTTTAGAGTAAATATATTATACAATTATAAAGCTTCTTCTATCAGTTTTCAGATGAAGAAGAATTTCAGATTTTGAAATGTAAAATCAATTTTACATTTTTCTTGCCAGACAGTAGTATTAGCTCTGTGACGATTCATAATCAAAATTCACCAATTTATAATATTGAATATGAAATATTAATATTTTGCCAAAAAGAATACCAAATAATATTTTGTTTAATGTTACATGTATAAAATTAAAATGGGCAAAATTCAAAATAAAATCTTTTAAGATTTTAATTTAAATACTAACAATTAACATTTTTTGTCTGTTCTTTACACAAAAAAATACTTAAAATATAGTGCACAACTCGCATATCAACTACTGTTATGGTGCTTTTTGTCACTGTTGGAGCTTGATAGCCTCTGATCACTCTTCACTTTTTCATTTTAAATAAAAAAGCAGCTTGAGCATCCTGCTTAAACATCTCCTTTTGTCATCTGTGGAAGCAAGAGCATTGGAAGGGGTTCGGAATGACATGTGAGCGAGTACATATCATTGTGAGTGGGTGCTCTACCCTTTTAAAGATGTGAGGGAGAGGATTGTCCAGCACATGTGTATTTATGTTTAGCAGGGCTAGCAGAGCGGGGAGGACAGAACAAGCGCGCTCTACTGTTTTAAGCTCTACTCATGTGTGCAGAGGCCATTAGAGGCTCATAAAACACACAGATGCTAGTGGCTTATCTGCTGGGTTGTGGAGGGCAGCATGGGGACAGGGTCATTATGAGAAGGGTGTGTCCCAGAGGGGGCGAGACTGACTGGTGTCCACGTGTCTCCATAGTGTTTGATTCCATTCGGCTGATGTGTGTTTGGCTCCGCCACACCGCCCACAATCCTTGTTTGGGGATTTAAAGACAGAAGGGGGCGAGAAGAAGAACTGTTTGAGTGGATGCTGTTATAGCAGCGGCTTTTCACGCTCCACTAGCATGTATCGACATGCACCAAAGCAAAGAGAGAAAACAACACAACTCCCTCCTGTGGGGTACCACTGGGTAACTTAACACCCCACACACAAAACAAAAACTGAGCTGATTTGGAGTACTGATGGTTGGCTAATTTGCCCACCCAAGTGTGTATGTGTGTGTTTTGGATCTAGATATTCTTTTGGTGATGAATTTGCTGAAACAGTTTCCTCCCTGTTAGGACATCAAACAAAAAAGGGAAAAAAATGGTTCATAAAAGACAAAAGATTTATGTATTTGAATTACATATAAAAGTTCAACTCATTTGCATTACACCATTTTAACATAAACAATATTTGACATATTTGTCAATCACACATAAATTAAACATGAAATCACTTATTTAAATAATCATATTTTCAAAAAGACATTTATTCAAATTGCTTGGAAACAACATCAATCTGTTCTTGTGCAAAAAACTTGTTCAGTTAAAAAGTATGGCTAAAATATTGTTTAAATATGGCTAGCTGTTGAACAAGCAATATTCAGTTAAAATATATGAGATTGAAGCAAATTGGATTTTTTGATGATAAATACTGTATATAAACCTGGTTATTTAAAACACAGTTAGTTTATTAGTAGCCTACTATTACAGAACCTGCTTCTTAACCATTTCTTATCTGTTCTTCTACTTTGTTGTTTTGTTAAAACTGTGTAATATTGTGTTGAGTGTATAAAAATGCAGCTAAATCATTTTTTTGTTGTTTTAGGTACAATAATAATACAATAATATATTTTTGTAAAGATTTTTTAATTAAAGATTTTTTTTTAAAAAGCCCTCAAAATATATTTATACATCTAAAATATGTATTTTTATTTTAGATGTGTAGAAGTTACTTATAAAAAATACAACATTTCTTTTTTTATTGACTTTTTTTATTATTATTGACTACTACATTGCTGAACCATGTCTGAAGTTATTTTTTTTATAATTTATATTAGAATATAAACCTTGAAGCCAGGCAAATATAAATATTCCATTATCACTTCTTTTACCTTGCATTTAATGCCCTCTTTTCACTATCCGTATCAATAAGGGAGCATAAAGGTCAAAACAAAATAAATAATATTTCATAGTCAGTAAGATAAGCTACTGTAGTTAAGCATTTGTGTACATTAGTGTGTTGAAGGGTATATTTAGGCAAGGGGTGGAGTAGGACTATAGTGAAATGTATCTGACAGCTAGGTGGCCCCATTACCAGTGACAGAGCAGGATTCATTTAGCAGCTAATGTGCCAACTGTAAGCCCTTAATCTCTGAGCACTCCCGAGGCCTACGCACCACCGCGGGGCCTGAGGCGGGCACCTGAGGGAAATTACTGACTTCTCTCAGAATTAGAACAGTTTCTGCATATCAACACGGACCACGTGACGGTACCCACACAAACACGCTCTTCGTGTTTATTCATCACTGGATTATTGAATGCCTCCAAGCTTAGTTTATAGCAGTACAGTAGAGTCGACGCCTTTGAGGCGACCCACTCCAGATACAGAAGTCGCTTTAATCTTATGAAAATGAAGAGGCAGGACACCCAAAAATTTTATGTTTTTCTGTTTTTAGCTCGCTGTAATTTTTAAAAGCACTCTGATTTAAAAGTGTTCTGATGTGTGTGTGTGTATTATAGATTTTGCCCACTGAAACAAAAACAACACTAGCTTTAGGAGTCTGACTGGGTTTATAGCCCTCTTCTCAAGTATTTCTGCCCCTCTCTGTCTTTTTCTCTTTCCTTCTCAGACTGTTTCCCTCCCTCAGCCTCTGATATTCAATGGCTGGGATCTGTTTGCCAACACATATTTTGGAAAGGCATTTCGTGTTATTAACTGCGCAATTAAACTTAGATGTTGCTGCAAACAAGCAAATCCCCATCCACATCATTATAAAATGGTAATTGACCTTTCGCAGGGGTTTTGTGAATTTTTATCCCCCCCTCCCCCAAGATGGAGGGATGTTCCTCTACTATGGCTCATTGCTTAACTGGGACGGCTGCTCTTGTGGATTAAAATCTGATGATTTATGCAATCGATTCTACTGTGTAGCCATTGCAACATGAAAAAGACTGTCAGATACTTGGTTCACACTCTTAAAAATAAAGGTTCTTTATTGGCTTTTATAGTTCCATGAGACCTTACCATTGTACAAAATATTCTTTATTGTGGGAAAAGTTTTTTCTGATATTAAAAATGCTTTTCACAATAACAAAAATGATTGTTTTAAGGCAAGACACTACAGGCTAAAACTTTTTTCATGCACTGGTCAATGTTGAAATTTTGGCTATTTCACTTTTCGTTTTTTCACTTTTTTTTTTTAAGACTAGCAAACATGCAAAATACACTTTTAGTGTTTACTTATTTTATTTATTAATTTATGTATTTATGGGACTTTTCTGTTTGTGTCTGTAGATTTTAGTTATAATACACATCTTTAAAGACCAGTTTCTCAAAATCAGCTTTTTTTAAAGTCAGAAACCTCCACTTTAGTAGTATATACACTAAACATTGAAGAACACTAAACATCTGAAGGTTTTTACAAATGGGTTTGTTCATATACATTATAATTTGCCTGCTTTTATACAACTTTTTAAAAACATGGTGAAAATGATTTTTTATGGCTTTTGACAGTATTTTCTGATTCACGATAATAAGAGATATCAAAAATCCTTTCTGTAAAAACCTTTGACTCTAATATGTCAACAAAATGAAACAAGAATTTTGAACCTGGCTTTATCCAATGTTCACACTTCTGTTCGGAAAATGTATGCAAATTAGTGCATATTTAATCAGATAATGTCACATTTGCATTTTTACACATAATACTTCAGAAAACAATATTTTTTAATTTCAGGTCTTAATGTAATCAGTCAGCTATGGTATGGTGATATTTATTTGTCAGATTTTTTACCCTCTTTGAAACTTTATTTTTATTTATTTATTTCTTTTTAAAGATTTATTTTTGGCGTTTTATGCCTTTATTTAGATAGGACAGGAAGTGAAGTGGGAGTAAGAGAGGGGGCGGGATCGGCAAAGGTCTGCGAGCCGGGACTCGAACTCGGGACGCCGGAAGCGCAACGGCGATACATGCCCTATCAGCTCTGACATAACCTTTATTTTTAAAGGCATAGTATACCCAAAAAATGAGAATTTTGTTCCCAAAATTCAGAAAATTCTGGTTCCCATTGACCTCCATTGTATGGAAACTGTTTGGTTTGTACCAACATACTTCAGAATATCTCATTTAGTGTTTAACAGAAGAAAGAAATTCATACAGGTTTGGAACAGCATGTGGGTTAGTAAATGATGACAGAATTTCCATTTTTGGGTAGACTATCCCTTTAAGAGTTTGGCCAGACCCAGCATAGTGAAATGACTTGATTTATTTTGTTTTCCAACTTGCATACCTCAGCTTGACCTCAACTACAGGTTTATTTGTAAAAACGCTGGTTGTGTTTGAAGACGTGCCACTTAAAAATGCTCAACCCCGGTGTCCTGACGCGGTGCGTGGCATCGTTAAGTTTGCACGCCCGACAACGTGTGCTAAAATCTCATCAGAGCCTAGCACTTAAATGAACGCTGGGTCTCCACCCTGTGAATAATAGATATTCTTCAAGCACTTCAACATGTTCATTTGTCTGGAGAATCAAAGGAGAGCTCACACGCCGAGCATTCAAAACATGCGCTGGCATCCTGCCTGCCTCTGTTTTACACAGCCGGCGCTGACTTAAAAAGAGCATTCGTTTGCTCGCATCTGCTTTCTGTCAGTAGGAGCGTTGCTTAATGTTGAGACCCTGTGTGTAGGCCTGTCGCAATAATCAATATATCGACTTATCACGCAATATATGTACATGACCTCAATAATTTTTGGTGACGCAATATATCGCCCATTATATTTACTTAAAAATTAATGTCACCATGTTTTGTACATTCCACTTGCGCCTGTGTCTTTTGCAGCTTCTCGTACATGATGTGGTGTAGTCATGAGGTGCTAGTTCAAATTTAAAAAATGCTTCTACAAAAAAAGTTTAATCTGCAGATATGGCCTTGTTTAGGGATCTGACTGCTAAGTAGTGATTGTGTTTTTCAGTAATAGTGTGCACCCTTAATTTACAGAGAAAAGAAGGTCCAGGAAAAATCTGTAGATGGAAAAATCTCCATAAAAGTTGTGCATTTTTCTTTTTTTCTACTTGTTACTTTGCACTTTTTGTTAGAAAATGTTTATTTAGTATTTATTCAGGTTTTTTAAGGTATCTAATATTTTGATACTTAATTTCCACAATCTAAATATTCTTAAAATTAAAAGTTTGTTGTCATTTGGAAGTGTGTAGGCCTTCTTGCATTATTATGATTATATATTCAGTGGCATAAAATGGTCTTTAAAATGACAATAATATCGCTTATTGCAATTATTTCTGGGGCAATATATCGCACAACAAAAAGTTGTTATCGTGACAGGCCTACCTGTGTGTTGTTTATCTTTTCGGCCTGACCTTGCTCCTGGTCACCGGGGCGAAAGGCGGGATCTGAGTGAAATGCGAACACTCGGATATCAGTCTCGGTTGCCATGGTAGCCTGGTAAATAGTTGTGAAGCAGCGAGCGGAAGATTAGTCCCTAAGGAGGTCTCTTGTCACTGTGTGACCTACAAAGGGCCCTTCCATCTCTGCCAGTGTTACTGACAGCAACTCCTCCTGAAATGATATCCTTAAATGGCGTTTTGTTTGGATTCGGTTCTGTGGCGTGGCAGTCACTGTGGCTCTATGAACAAAAAGGCATCTGCTATTTAACTCTGTTTCTGTCTCTCAAGGCTTTATATATGAGATGTATGCACTAGCCATCTTGGGAGTGTGTATTGGGACTTTTATTTGGCCGTGAAAGGCAGAAGGACTTCTCATAGCAACCCTGGAATCCATCACCACAGCCGAGTGCTCTCTGTAGCGTGTAGGAGAATTGTTTAAAGGGGTCATATGACGTTGCTAAAAAGAACATTATTTTTGGTGAAAATTTGGTGTAATACAACGTGTT
The DNA here is from genome assembly GCF_001515605.1 of Sinocyclocheilus anshuiensis. NCBI lineage: Eukaryota > Metazoa > Chordata > Actinopteri > Cypriniformes > Cyprinidae > Sinocyclocheilus > Sinocyclocheilus anshuiensis. The sequence continues at coordinate 724,309 of NW_015558630.1, forward strand.
TATGCGGTTTAAGGTTAAAAAAACACATTATTTTCCACATACTGTACGTTATTGTTGCTCCTCTATGCCCCGCCTTTCTGAAACGTGTCGATTTTTACAAAGCTCATCGGTCTGAAAAGCGAGGTGTACGCTGATTGGCCAGCTATCCAGTGCGTTGTGATTGGCTGAATGCCTCAAGCGTGTGACGGAAATGTTACGCCCCTTACCATACTGTGATGCCGTGTCCCGGTGTGACGAGACAAAACCAATAAAACCCATTACAAACGAGGCATTTGTTGCATCCAGTGGGGACATAATTACTGATTATAATTAGGCCTGTTGCAATAATCAATATATCGACTTATCGCGCAATATATGTACATGACCTCAATAATTTTTGGTGACGCAATATATCGCACATTATATTTACTTAAAAATGAATGTCACCATGTTTTGTACATTCCACTTGCTCCTGTGTCTTTTGCAGCTTCTCAAACATAACGTGGTGTTGTCATGAGGTGCTAGTATACATTTAACAAATGCTTCTACAAAAACGTTTCATCTGCAGATATGATCTTGTTTAGGGATCTGTGCCTTTGTGCATACGAACATCTGACTGCTAAGTAGTGATTGTGTTTTTCAGCAATAGTGTGCACCCTTAATTTACAGAGAAAAGAAGGTCAGGAAAAGATCTGCAGATGGAAAAATCTCCATACAAGTTATTTGTGCATTTTTCGTTTTTTCTACTTGTTACTTTGCACTTTTTGTTGGAAAATGTTTAATTACTATTTATTCAAGTTTTTTAAGGTATGTAATATTTTGATACTTCACGTAAACATAAAACCATGTTGTGATGATCGGAGAAACGACAAACAACAAGTGCTACTATACACTGCTCAAAACTCGCGTTTGAACGCCGGCATCAGTTTGCTCTGTTATTCCTGCCTCAATGCCTCATGATAGCTGTGTATCACTTGACTTCTCCTTCCTTTTAATTCCAGCTAATGCCGTCATTTATCACTATGCAAATATTCGAGCTGAAAACCGATCCCCTCAAATCCAATATACTTCCTATAGTTCGTCTGGGAAAAGAATTAAGCTAAATGCATGGGCTTTATTGCACAACAGCAGGTGCCAAGTTTACAGTACAGGGAATTTGTCATCTGCATCTCTCATCGCCTTTACTCTTCCTTTCAGTGTCTGTCTGTGTGTTTATCTGTGTTTATCTCTTTTCTCACTGTGTCTCTCTCATTATACCCCAGAGGAGTGATTCCAGCGGATGCAGTATTAAATTAAATGAGCAGGCATGTAAATTCTTGTTTCTCTGGCGCATTTCTACAAAGCTGTAGTCACCATTAAGTCTTGCTGGTGTTAATCTGGATTCCTTTTTACTCATTGAATGAAATGTAAAGGAATTACTTCAGAATTTACTTAAATTTTAATTTTGAAATTTAAGTCAAAAATAATATTAATGATGATAATAATAATATTAATCTCAGACTTTTTTTTATTTTACAATGAATGTATATATAGTTTTTTCATTATTTAAAATTGTTGATAAAAAATTTACTTTTATAGTCCAAAGGCTAAAATCATAAATCATATTACTTTTATGGAACTTCTATTGTGTGTGTGTGTGTTTTATTATTATTTTTATTATTATTATTATTTTAATTTTTTTTTATTTATGCATGCTTGCTTGCTTTCATTATTTAAAAGAGCAGAGTGATCATTCTTCAAAATATTTCCTTTTGAGTTCCACAGAAGAAAGAAAGTCATATATGTTTGGATGGTAAAAATTGACATTTATTTTTTTATCAAAAATCATCTCAGATTATCATGCTGTATAAATACTAATACATATATATAAACACTGTTCTTTTTGTATTGGTCTTTATTGTGTTGATGGTACATTTTATAGCCATAAAGTTGAGGATTTTCTCACTACATCAGACTCAGATACAAGTCAAGCTTTTAGTCGGTCATTCTATATGGCCTCTGACCTTGCTTACTTGAACCTGCTCATACAGAAGTGTGCCAGTTGAATACAAAAGCTCCTTCAGTACACCTCCTCCTCCACTGGTGTTTATACAGAAGGAAGCCCAGTGGCCATAGAGCCCATGTGCGGAGGCTGATTCTTGAGAGGATGTGGAGTCCCTGCTGTTTGGCTTTTGTGAGAAAAGAAGCACTCGCTCTACAGAAGCAGTGGTGCGTGTCATAGGCCCGAATGTACGAATCACGCAGCCCCCAGCTGTATTGTGAGGAAACAATGGCCAAAACCCCTCTCGCCCTGAAACTCTTTGTATAAGCAGCATTTTTAAGGTACTTCTTACTGAGTGTGTAGTTTGCCCAAGGAGGAGTCCTGTCAGGACGGCTCATCTACAGATTGACTGCTGTGAAATTTCATGTGAAGGAGTTGTAAATCATGTATTAAAGGGATAGTTCACGCAAAAAAAGAAAATTTAGGCTTCATTTATTCTCCCTTTTGTTCCAAAAAAGCATTCAGTGATGAGGGGCTTTAAGGGTGCATTATTGTGTAGAATGAATTTTAATGTTTTTTTTCCCCATGTACTTTGATAAGGTAATATGGAAGTGCATAGTCACTGATAAGCTACTACTAAATATTGTAGAAACTTAATTTGCTGTAAAGTTGCTTTGCAACAATTTGTATTGTGAAAAGCGCTATACAAATAAACTTGAATTGAATTGAAAAGTGCATGGAAAGAGTGGACTAAGTGTTCCGTTAGACATCTGCTTTGTTGTGAATGACTCCCCCTGGTGGGCAAATATGGCAAAGGCTGGTGCTGAAGACTGTTGAGTAGGCTACTTTTGATTTACGTTTGCAAGCATGTTTCAGAACAAGAACTATTGCCAGCCAAACATGAACATACAGGTGCATCTCAATAAATTAGAATGTCGTGGAAAAGTTCATTTATTTCAGTAATTCAACTCAAATTG
>NW_015558630.1:727767-733395 GCF_001515605.1 Sinocyclocheilus anshuiensis
ATTCAGTTTGTCTGCATTGAATTTATTTAATACACGAGTTTCACAATTTGAGTTGAATTACTGAAATAAATGAACTTTTCCATGACATTCTAATTTATTGAGATGCACCTGTACACAGATTTCAGCATTTCTTTATTGATTGATTATTTTATTTTATTTTAATATTTTTTTATATATTTGTATATTTTTTCTTTCTTTTTTTTTTACTTTTGATTTTCAACAGCAAAAACAAACAAAAAAACTCTTAAAAATAATTTGATTTACAAAAAGAAAATGGCTGAAGGCGACATTATGCAGATGTAATATATGTTGTTGCTATTTAATGCAAAACTTGATTGGTTTGTACTAATTCTCCCTTTTTTGTCATTTTTGCAACTTTGTCAACTTCTAAATATTATCTTTATTAAAAATCAGCTTAATTTGCAGAAGCGTTATTTTAGTAGCATTGAGATGTTATTATAGTTTTTATTAATATTTGTATATTTTGTGTTTTAATTTAAGTTAAACGTTTTAGTAATTTTGTTGTGTGTTTTGGTCATTATTATTATTATTATTATTTATTATTTAATATGTCTATATAGTTTTTAATAAATTTATTTAGGTTTTAGCCATTTTAGATCATAAAGTTAGACTAAATGAAAATTGCAAATGCTACCTTGTTAACTAGCAGAAATAAAATGTATTTAAATAAAAAATAAATTATTTCATTGAAACTTTATTTTATTTCAAGTATCAAAAGTTTTCTTATGGTTTTAGTTAGCTATAATAACCCTGATTTGGAGTAACAATGTAGAATACATCAAAGTTTTAAGTTCACAAGGCATAAAAATGGATTTACAAGACTGATGAATGAGATTTTCAGTGGGAACAAACATTATGTTGATACCCAACTCAGCTGTCCCCTGTTAGAATACAGTTGTTAGAGAGAATTAGAGAGAAACTGACTTTTCAATACAGAATTGTGCATGAGGGCCGCTGTTTCCAGGGCCATCTGCCACCGACATTAATACGCTCGAGGGGAAGGCCGAGAGAGAGAGCGAACTAACAGTCTGATAGCATTTGTGCACTGACTGCCTCTGCAGTGCCCCTGTGAGAGCGCCAGGACACCTTCCCATGGGCATCGGCGTGACAGAAACGCAGCTGAATCACTGCTGATGTTTGCACAGCTCGCAGTGAGCATCCTGTCGCGTATGTGCCGAGCTTCCTGGAAGTCACCATCCGTGGTACTTTATTTATTACCTGCTGTTAAATGCAGCATTATCCGCACATAATGCCACATAGAAAATCTCGGTCAATGGTGCTAACGTGAAGCCATTCATTGCCATTGCAGATCTGGATTTCTTTTCTATTGAGCCAGCGAACACTTTTTCGCCTTTGTTTAACAGCTCTCAGCCACATAAAAGAGGGAACATCCCCAGGCACAAAAGCCTCACTGGCTTCCTTCCTGATGTGGCTGCACTGTGAATACGATTTGCTTTGTGTCAAGCTGTTGTTTCTGATGCCTGGATGGATGGCTCAACATGAACCACCTACAATGGGGCGAGATCATTAGCCATTCAGTTTGTTAGTCCATCCACGCTAATTGGTGGAGAGCCGCACATCTCTGTCAATTCTTATTATGCACTCAGTTAGCTGGGACAGCCTCTGTCACAGGGCATCGCTTCACCTTGTTATGGAAGCGTGTTCCCTCAGGGTGGAGAGGCGGGTGAAGAGGGCACCCAGCCAGCCCAGATGTTCCTTTCGGCTTCGCAGCCGCAGCTCGCTGTCACCTAGTTGAGTTCCGCAACTATGGCATACATAGGGGGACCGGTTGCCTAGGCAACAATGCTCCTGCCTAATGGCCAAATCAGTGTGCTGAATTCTGAATGGATGGTTATTTTGTCCTTTTTTTTGTGTGTTCGCCATCTGCTACGAGTCCAGGTTCGTTTTCCAGATGGAGCTATATGTTGCCTCATACTTGGACTGAGAGAAGGGTAGCAGCCATTAGGTCTGTTTGACTGCAGTGCCAAAATTGTGGTTAACCCTGGTTAACCCTCATTAAAGGATGATGCTGCTCTCGGATGCAAAAATGTTTTATTGGATGCTGAGTGTGACCTCCATCAAAAAGGTCTATATAATAAATAATAATAAAATATATATTTGTTAATAAATATATGTATTTGTAAAATAAACATTTTGTGTATATATATATATATATATAAGATTGTTTCTTGATAAATCAGTAAGCAATTTTATATATATATATATATAATTGCTTACTGTTTTATGTGACCAATTTTCGAGACCTGGCAAAAAAAAAACTTTTTCTGGGTTACTTTCATCATTATGAGTAAACCAGAAAAGCTATAATCATCCATTGGGTTTGTGATTACGTTTCTTGATTGAATATGGAAAACCTGACAATATTTTCACTCTTAGTAAAATTAAGATAGCAGTTTATTTAGCCCATTTAGACAGGAGGAGACCCACTGTCTGACATGCTAATGAACCAACCACTGTTCGTTCCCATTTAGGGGTCAAAGTTGCAAAAGCCAGCCCAACAGATTTAAACTGGTTATTTAAGACAGCCGTTGCCTGTATGAACCAATTTGAAACTATAGGGAAATTTCATCCTTGCAGCATCAACAACTGGAATTTAAACATTTTAAACTGATTTCTAATTGTTTAACATGGTGTGGTGCTTTTGAATGGATTTTATATGTCTGCTATTATACATAGCAGGATTGTTTACATTGTGTATTTGTGCTCCCATATGCTTTCAGTTAGCATTTGCATTAATGTACATTATCTGTGTTCTCTCCCCAGTCCCTCAGGGAGTGATCCAGAACGGAGCTCGAATGATGAGCCAGGGCCTCTTCCCAGGAATCCGACCCCTTCCCATCAACCCCATTGTGAGCAGGACAGCCGCTGTCAGGTCAGTCCTGTCCCTCAGGTCACTTTTGGCCCATTTCCTGACTCATTACATGATTGACAGGTTTATCAGCCAATCAGAATCATGCTTACACTGCAGTGCTTTGGCTCATATCTGATCTCTCCCTTTGACTCTCTGAAGTCTGGCTGCTCTATTCCTCACATTTCATTAGATCAGAGCAGCCAGGTCATTGCAGACATCAGCGCAAAGTCTTATCCGGGCTAAGGCCCCACTCTTGCATGCATGATGTGACATGAATAATTGATCACAAACACTAAGTTTTTTTTAATGGCATGACCAAACACACAGACTGACTGTCTTGCCGTGAAACATTCATAAGCTGAGCCTCAGAAACAGGCCGCCCCTCAGGTACTGCATGCTAGTGCCAGTGCACTTCAAAATCTACACGAAATGTCCCCTCAACTGAAGGTAATTGGGCTCAGGGTCTGGCCCGGTCACAAAATCAAGCATTACAAGCTCTGCTGCATCTCAATGTAAGATGTGTTGTGTGTTGTAAGATGGAATTAGAACATAGTGCTCGAAAAAGTGGAAAAACAAAAGAATCACCAAATAAAAACAGAGGTGTGTGCAATATGTGTCAACATCACTTTTTGTCCCATTGTGACATTATAGGCCTAATTTCATTTTAGACAGGAATGAAAATGAGACTGTGAGGCATAGAAGTACAGTGCGTTCAGTGGATTGTATTGTTAACAACATACCGATTGTTCAACTGCTGAAACGTCTTTCTGAAAAAAAATTCAGTAGACAAAAACTCCATAGAACAGTTTTGAAAGCTGTGAAAAAAATACTTTAGAATCATCTTTTTATTTAAATCAGCATAAATGAAAGAGAATAAAACAAATGGTCAATAATATTTAAGGCTCTCTTTTTATCTATCTTAAATCTCTTTTTTTGTATATAACTAACGAAAATTGCATAAATAAAATATTTAGGAGTTGAAGAACAATTAATATTTTCATTTTATCATTTAATGACAACTAAGCACATGTTCCTCTACTTTCCTTGACCTTTCCTCATTATGGCAAACCATTTACTCACACACACACACACACACACACACACACACACACACATACACAAAATATTTTTTTTTTATTGGAACACCAAAGAAAAGTACTTAATTGTCTTGAAGATTATGTCCTAATGGTGCTAAAATAATTTTTTGTTTATTCCTTCTGAATTTGTGGTGAAATATGACCCAGGTATGTTTTTTCCCCAGTAAGATTTATTATTTTATTAGAATGAAACAAAGGCCTAGACCTGATAAATATCTCAGATTGCCTCTATTATGATATATCCTTTGTCCATATGCTCACACACAGGGTCTGCTCAGGCTGTGAGTTGCTGTATGATGCGCACATCGTGCAGTGACAGGCTGCATACAGTCCAAAGGAGTAAAACAGCCTCGTTGCCTCTTTAAAATGAGTGACACTGCATTTAGGAATTAATTATTGAAGCAGTCTCTTTAGCCTGCTGTGCTGTGGCTATAATTTATGAGTCATAAATGCACATATGAGGCAGGAAGTGGAAAAGCTCTTAGGATTATTTTTCGAACCACGCGTATCTGCAGCGAATCTGCAAAAGTGTGACAGGATGTTCTTTGTCACTCAGAGCTTCTGCTGTATAAACTGTGACCAGAAGCACAAAGCAAGCATCACATAAAAGACACTTCATTACTGTTTCTGAGGGTAAGAGGCATAAACAGAGCTAAACTATCTTTATTTGCCATTTTTCATCATATTATGTTACCCAAAAGTGGAGAATTTTGTAATCCACCAATTAATATGCTTTTCAGTGATGTTGTTGGCCAACTGAAGAGGTGCTTCAAAGCTCAAGTGTGTTTCAGAGACAAATGAGGCGCTTGAAGGCTGCAGTGTTTGTCACATAACACAAGAAAAAAAATGTGAGACGTGTTAACGGTTGTAGTTCCAACATTTCACCCCACAATCAAAACTATATATATATATATATATATATATATATATATGATAAGAGATTATTTAATTTAATTGAACATTCCATTGTAAAATGGCTTCATTGATTATAATGAGTGTGATCTCTCTGCTGGCACGTAGCAATGTGGCGCATGCATTTGGTCACTTCTTTGCCTGGGGTGCATCAAAACTTACCCATCCACCCTTTCCATCGATGCCCCAGTGAGGTTTGTAACTTTAAAAATTTAAATATTATGGTCGTTGAATAGCTTTGGATAAAAGTGTCAGTTAAAATGACAAATAAGGTTTTAGTTTTTTTGATCTTAACATATCTGTTCAAATCTTTCGCAAATCCTGCATAGTCCGAAGGAAAGTGAAAAGTAAGAAATATCTTGCTTGTTGGGAAATAAAAAGTGGTGCCTATAAAACACAATAGGTGTTGGACTTGAAGCAGCACAGACCATTCTGTGTGTGACATAAAAGTACCACAAGAACGATTAGACAGCATTTTTTAAATTTTTGTTTTGATGTCAAATATGTCTTGCTGTTTTGTTTTTTGTTAAAGCAGTGTTGCTGTTGTAAAGTTATACAGCTACAGTTGTGTTGTTGGGTTTTAAAGCAGGTTTGATTTTTTTTTCTTCCTTATCACTCTGTATTTACAGGATTTCACTGTCCACTCTGTTCAAATGTGGACAAATGGTTACACATAGATGTGTGCACACACACTGTCAGAGCTGTGTGAGATCACTACCATCCTGC
>NW_015558630.1:733505-743475 GCF_001515605.1 Sinocyclocheilus anshuiensis
AAAAATCTGTCTTTACAACTTTTACTTGTAATGGAGTAATATTTGACCAGCAGTATCTGTACTTTCGCTCCAGTAATGGAGTTGAGTACTTTGTCCGCCTCTGATCACGTGACAGCCCCATAAGCTTAACCAATGCAGTCTGACCCGGAAAGAGAATTGATTAGTTCATCTCTCGTTCAAAATGAACGAATCGTTCAAGAACGACCCAACACTAGAGTTTCGTCAAAGCTGACTAAAAGTGATCGAGGGTGGATAATTTCGACGAACTTGATGAACCTGTGATATCTTCTTCAGGGCGAAAAATGAAAATAAAAGCTGAAACGTTTTCACGGAACCTTGCAAAAGCAAACAACGCAACAAAAAAAACAACGCATTACAATGGTGAGGGAAAAGCACCGTGTATTGCGTGTAATCACATCCATACAGTTTATGATCACAACAACAACAACGTTTGTCAGGATTCTGAAAATTCAGCTTTGCCATCACAGGAATAAATCACATTTTAAAATACATTACAATAGAAAGTAATTATTTTAAATTGTAACAATATTTCACAATATTACTGTTTTTACTGTATTTTTGGCGAAATAAATGAAGCATTGGTTAGCATAAGAGACTTTTTCCAAAAACATTAAAAATCTTACAACCCCCAGACTTTTGAATGGTAGTGTATGTTTCATTTCTTTCTTTCTTTTTTTTTTTTATTTTGATATTAGTTGAAATATTACATAGGCATATTCTTGACAGGTTTTGTGATTTAGATTTACTCACTTTATATAATAACAAATGGGATAAATTTATTCATGTGTTCCAGAGGTTGTTGCCATCTGTGCAAAAAAACGGCAAAATATCAGTCCAGAGTGTCCATGTTACACATATTATTATAATTAATTACTATAGTAGCATAATTACAAGCAGCTCCACAAAATAATTACACAGTTAGCGCATGTAGTTCATTTGTTTTACTCAGCACTTACACAGTACAACAGGAACAGCATGTGTGCACTTGCACTAATGCATCTCTCGTCTGTGTTAATAGGTCAGTACTCGGATACAGATTAACCAGTGACAGCGAGCCCACCTGTAACTCTCCACTGTTCAGCAGTGACCCCAAGGATGACCACACCTACAGTTTTGCCAAATCTTCCAGCTCGGATGTCGAAGAAGAGGCCCACTGCGATGGAAGCGAGGTAAGCTTCCACACCAACGAGGCCGGCAGCGATGCCGAGGAGGACGACAAGAGCATAATCAAGAAGGAGCCCAAGGAGTGGTCCGTGGACGCCCTCGCTCTGGCCCAGCACAAGAAACGGCAACATTTGACAAAAGTCAAACAGAGAGTGGCCAGTGACACTCTTCCTCTAAAAAAGAGGCGCACGGAGAAGCCTCCGGAAAGTGACGACGAGGAGATGAAGGAGGCGGCCGGATCCTTGCTTCATTTGGCGGGAGTCAGGGCCTGTTTGAACAATATCACCAACCGGACGGCAAAGGGGCAGAAAGAGCAAAAATAATAAACTGACTGTATTATAAATAGAAAAAAAAACATCACTTTGTATAGAATTTACTATTTTTTTCCAGGACATCAGGTGAATTCTACTGATTTGTGGCAATATCAACAATCACTTTGTTTTCCTATCTTTATAGGTAACATTTTACTGAGGGTTCTTTGTTTTAGTTCACTTTTAGTTTGTTTTATTGTGATTTCTGTTTTTAATCTACGGAGATTGAAGCCATAGCCTTCCCTTTTTTAAGATATTCAGCAAAGCATTTAATTCGACTGATAGAAAAAAAGCGATAGTAAAATATGCCCTGCCCCATTGTCATACAGTAGTGAAAAGGGATAGCTCACCCCAAAATGAAAATTCTGTCATAATTTACTCACCTTCACTTCCTTTCAAATCCATAACACTTTGTTCGGCATGCAAAGGATTTTTACACAAATTAAATTCAAATCTGAAAGAGTTCTGTCCCTCCATTGAAAATCTATTCAACCAAAACTCTGATGCTTCAAAATGTTCATAAAGAAATCAAAAAATAAATCCAATTTGATCCAAGTCTTCTGAAGAGACATGATTGCTTTATATGATGAACAGATTTAATTTTGGCTTTTATTCACATACAAACATTGAGCGAACAAATTCGGTCACTGAAGCTCAAGCATGCTTGCTTGACACTCAAGAACCAATGAGGTTCATTCTTGCGTCACGCCAACACATTTGAGCTTCCTCAAGAACCAATGAGGTTTGCTCTTGATTTGGTTTCTTCAGAAGACCTGGATTAAACGGCTTGATTCATTTAGATTTTTATTTTTTTTTATGAATGTTTTGAAGCGTGAGAGTTTTGGGTGAATAGACTTTCAGTGGGAGAGAAATCTCTCAGATTTCATTAAAATGATCTTTATTTGTGTTCTGGAAGTCTTCTAGGTTTGGAACAACATAGGAGTGAATAAATGATGACAAAATTTAAATTTTGGGGTGAACTAATCCTTTAAAAACATGACAGCAAATTGAGTTCTGCAGCACGTTCTGCAGCCAGAGTATAGTTCTCAAGTGATAATTATGGGTTATAGTAATCTCTGCTGTAATAGAAAATGTTTTAGAAGCACAGGGCAGTGCCAAAGACAATCCTCAAGCAGTTTCTGTGATGTCACTTCCCCTTGATGCTCTGGCCGTTAAAGGAGTCCAGCAGCATTGTGTGGAAAACACTCATGTCTGTAGTTGTCGTTTGGCTCGTATGAATCATAGATGAGAGTAAAGCCATAAACTTTTGTCAAAGTGCTTTTTGGAGTCAAAAGTGATACATTTATCAATAAGTCTCTCAAAACTGCCCACGTTTTTTTTCTGAGCAATCAAATTGAGTGATATTTTCCATCTAAACCGATAGTGGATGGTGAAACTCTTTCTTCGGCACAATGAAAATGAAAACTCTGAGCTAAAGCTACAATACCTGCCAATTGTATTTTAATAGCAGAAAGTAATGACTGTGGAGTTGTTTTGTGTTTGTTCATTTGTTTAAGTTTTTTTGTTATTTTATTTGAAACCCTCGTGATGTAATAAGCAATTTCATCCAGTCAGGATAAACACTGTATAAAAGTAACACTAGACCATTTTCCTTTCGTAATTTAAGCAATGTAGCCAGCAGGATTTTCCAAATCGTGTTGCATGGGTTCTGTAAAGAAAAAGAAGACCGTTTTTAAAAAAAAAAATCAAAGTTCATGTAAGGTAAATAATGTATTTAGCATGGAGCATGAATTATTTTCATATAAATATAGATCCTAGAGAACTAAGGCACCGCCTCTAATTTCTATGCCAATAGGCCTAGTCTCTTTCGTTGTTTTTGTCGGATTTGATTTCCATTTGTCATCCTCATCGCCTTTGTGTTGAAGCAGGCATCTTAACAATTACCTTCTTCAGGGACAAACACTGACTGTTGGGAAACTCTCGCTGCAATACAAGGACACGGGCTTGGGCCATCTCGGTCCACGCTAGTGGCCGCCCCGAATACCCACAAATACCCGCTACGTCAATGTCCGTGTCGTCAAGGAGAAGTTCGTAGTGAGTGTCGGTCCCCTTCCGGCTTCGTGCCTGCTTTTCTTCCATATGTAATCCGGATGTGCGTGTCTGTGATTTATTCAGGGTCTTCCATTTTGTTCCGCGAGACTTTGGATCTACATTTTTTTTTTCTTTTTAATTTTTCCTGTATTTACATGTAGCACTGTTCAGGAGTCATCAGTATTGATTCAGTTGTTCTCGGTACAGGCAGTCAGACGGTTATTTACACCTCCACGCATATATATTTAAGCACTTCTACACAATAAAAACAAGTGATACCAGAGCTCAGTGCAAACGCTAGTGTATATATTTTCACGACCTCACCGAATTGCACTTTTATTGTTTTAAAGTGCAGTAAAGAACTTAAGGATTCAGTGCCAAAGCCTGTAATGACTCTATACACTGCAAAATGGAAGATGCATACTTGATATGTCAGTCATAAACATGTCAAAAAGTTGTAGCATTTCTGTCAAGTACTCATGTATAAGATATTCTCAGTCATATTTGTTAATATCGCACTGCATAGCTTGTTTCATGAAGTCACCTGCCTTCCCCGTTCATCTGATGATGGTAATGGTTCGACCCGATGTTTTGTAGCGTGTTGAATGTTATATCTGACCCATGAGTGTTAATGTGATGTCTCCAGTTGGCATGCCTTTCTCTAACCAAGCTAGACATTTCTTGACGCAAAATAACCCTGATTATAACCTTGTCTGCTGGTCTTTATAAAGATCTGTCATATCACATTTCCGTTCAATATGCTTCAAACTGGGAAGCCGGTAGTGGAAAGAGCCACAAGTCCTGTATACACTGCCTTTCCTTCAAAGACAACACTCACTACGGAACTTTTCCTTTCTAGTTCTTTTAGAGGAACCTGAAACATGTTAAAAAACATCAAGAAGAGCCAGCCAAAAATAAAAATAAAAAAACGTTAATAGGAGGCGGTGTTTCTTTTTCTTCCCATTGTGTTTTTTGTTTTTGTTGAAAGGTTCCTGTTAACTGCCATTCTGTTATGTGTTTGAGTTGTTAAAGATGAAGGTAATGGAGTCCATTTGGTTTGTGATGAAATATTCAGTCTGATGGCATGTTCACCCTGCTAATATGTCAATATAGAGGTGTAATTGCACTCTGTATTTCCTTTGACTTGTAATCATATTGCCAAAGACAACAATTTTATCGATTAATGTAAATACCACTTTGTCCATTGCTACGTCAAATTCTATTTGTTTTGTTTAGTTTTTTTCTCCAACCCTACCATCAAGTTTCTGTGATGTATTGTCTTCCAGTTGCAATAAAAAAAAAAAAGTTGCAAAGATGATCCTAGCATGATGGTTTTTTGAAGCTCTAAGTCCATTGTTGATGTTATTGCTAAAAATAATCATATTTTAATATATTACATGGATTTTCAAGCCAAATACTTCTTGTTTAACAGATAATTTGCCGGTTTTTGTCTCAATATGTTTAACAGGTAGGGAAATTGGAAATTAGCCTAAACCAGAGTCAGTGATGTTGAAATACAGTAAAAATAGTAATATTGTGGAAATATTATTACAATTTAAAATAAATGCTTTCTATTTTAAAGGGGTCATATGATGCGATTTCAAGTTTTCCTTTCTCTTTGAAGTGTTACAAGCTCTTGGTGCATAAAGAAGATCTGTAAAGTTGCAATCCTTCAGAAATCATTGTAATATGCTGATTTAGTGCTCAAGAAACATTTTTTATTATCATTTTTGAAAACAGTTATGCATCCTTGTTGAATAAAAGTACAATTTTTTTCTTTCCAAAAAAATTAAATAAATCTTACTGACCATAAATTTCACTGTTGGAAAACTGAATTGCTACATATTAAAACATTAAAGGGTTTAATGTTGTTTTAAGGTTGTGTGAAGACTGAAGATGATGAACACAAGCAGTGACAGTATCTGGAACATGGCACAATTTCTATATTGAACCTGATTGTCACTTCCTTCTCAGCAACCCACCTCCCAACTTCACACACCACAGATTTGCAGACGAAAGACTTGAATGAACAAGTAATATGATCATAAAGAATAAGCTAGTGTTTGTTTGGCTTAAAGCTGCATTCTTAAAGGTACAGTGCAACCATTTAAATTTTCCAATCAGTTCATATGCCACATTTTATGATCTTTATAAATGCAACAAACATTAAATATTGTTTAATGTGTTGAAAGAGTTTGATGATGTCTGCTATCCCTATTAGAGTGAACTTTGTTTACACAATTTATCAGCCCAAATGCCTAATGGAGTCTGTGGCATATTCTTAATCAAAAAGTGAGCATTTGGAAATCAGAACTGCCTCCCTGCACCCTGTCACCACACCCATGCTCGCCTGTGTTGCTATGCAACTGCAGGAAAAGAGAGACTGAAAATGTACAAGAAGCTTTTTGCCAGACTCAGACAGAGTTCCGCACAGGTTACCGGAGCTGAGGTAGCACGTGCGCTTCACTTTACACCGACATAGTCCAGGGAAAATTCTATTCAAAACAAAACTAAACACCAAACAAATGTCATTATTCAATTTGGGCTGTCTGTGCCTGTTTTTGTGGAGTTTGGCATGCGCGTGACCTTGTCATACAATCTCTGCGAACATCACACTGGCAGTCAAAAGGCTGTTTAATTTACTCAGTAAATCTATCTTAGCGTTCCTCTGAAATCTTCCACGAGAGTTGGCTTCCAAAAGACATATTGCATGTGTTTGTTGCCAAGGAAACAAAACGAGGTGGCTTTCATTCCAGCACATCCGGATGGTATATATATATATATATATATGTTTTGTTTGCTTTTTTTTCCTAATGGCAGAACGTATCATGAAAAACTGCACTGGGCTTTATCGCATTGTTGAGTCTGGGAAGTGACTGCCCACTTCATCACCTAAAAACTTGTCGCCTCAGGAGGTTTGTTTGGGTTTGGAGGACCCGACAACCAGAACTAACACTTCCCACCTGCAACTACAACTCATTTCCAAGGTAGCAGGAAACTGAGGCGCTCATTGGCAGCGCAAATCAATAGGCCTAAGTGCGCTCTTTGATGGAACGCGCCGCGAGATAACCATTCAAATCTACCACACGGTGCCTTCAATTTGTCGGTCCTTGTAAGTCAGACACAAATATGGGAGTATTACAGCAAATCTGTGGCATTAAGGGAAGAATGTTTGAATACATTTGCAAGTCCATACATCTTGTCTTAATCTGCCTGATTTGCATGAGGGCACAGTCGAGGGATTTGAGGAGAAATTGGAATCTATGATACGATGGCTGGCGAAACGTGCCAGGACTTCATCAGCGAGGGCATGTGTTTCAGGTCTACTTGGTCTCTCTACGAAATCACCAGGGTTTGAGCGGTTAGACATGCTGCTATCTCTTTCATCGATGTATAATGAGAGTAAAAAACCCTGGTTACGTTACCTGAGGTGACCCATAAACGTCATGAAGTATTGCATGTTCACTGAACTAGATTTACAGCGCTTCTCTTTGCAGCAAAATATTTAGTTTTAATAAAAATTGCACATTCAAGTTGGGTTCAGGTGCAGACATGAAAAGAAATTGTCTACACACTGATGTTAATATTCCAGATTTTATTCGTGTAATGTTTCAATCTGTCAAGTGTTTATCAGGCAAAAAGCTTCAGGCTTTCAAATTTAAAAGAAATGCAATTTACCAGAGACACAAAACTGTTCCAAAGATAATAGCCTAGATAACAAAGCTAAACTTAATTTCTAAATTGTTTGTCTCCATTTTTTGAGCATGTTTGATATATATATAAAAAAAATTCAAGATATGTTATCTGAAAACATTTGTAATATCTTATGCTTCTCAAATAAACTGATCTTGTTTTAAGGATATATCTTACTGGAAAATACTGATTAAGAAAATGAACAGGTGTATAATACAATGGATAAAGACTGTTAAATATATATATATATATATATATATGCACAATTCATTATGCAAATAAATGTAAGAAAGAAAACCTATTGGAAATCATTGTTACAGTGACATCAGTGTTGGATGCTGAATGTTTTATCAACATCTATAAGTCACCTGGAATTTTTTTAAATGTAATCTCAAAGTTCTTTAAAATATTACGTTTGCAATAAATAAATAAATGAATTAAAAAAAATAATAATCCAAAGTCCTACTATGGAAGAATCCATTGCTTACACCAAGTCTGCCTTAACTTGTACGCAAGGCCACGTTTGCAATAAATAAATAAATGAATTAAAAAAAAAAATAATCCAAAGTCCTACTATGGAAGAATCCATTGCTTACACCAAGTCTGCCTTAACTTGTACGCAAGGCCACAACAGGGTCAAGCAACAACTGTAAGAGACAGAACAAATCACACAATGTGCTCTGGGCTTAAGAGATGAACTAGCTGAACTTGTGTGAATCATAAGGTAAAGAGAGAGAGAAAAAAGAGGGAGCAGGTAAGAATCTGACATTTTCCACAGAGGTTGTGCTGACGAAGCAGATGGAAATGCCAGCTTGAATGGTCCCCACTTCTCCGTTTTGCTCTCAACACCATGCTTTCCATGAATTTTACACCTTTGGACACTCAATTTGTGAGAGAGCTTCAAATCAGGACTGATCTCTCTCTTCCCCTCTGTCTCTCTCTCTGTCACTCTCTTATTCTCCCTTTCACTTTTACACACACACACACACACACACACACACACACACACATGCACACTTTTCTCTGTTACAAATGAGCCTGCGGTAAAATTAATGTTCTGTAACCATCACGCTAACTGCAGGTACCCCGTTTCTGCACCGATGGCAGCTACTGCCCTTGATCTTTCATTAGGAGTCCACCTAAAGAACCTCAGGGAAAGCTGGAGCCAGTGGAGCGAGGGAGAGGAGGAGAGAAAGCCCTTCCATCAGCAGCCAAGTCTGTCCATCCAGCCTTTATCAGAGAAAGGACTTCAACTGCTTTGCAATTCTCCATGAACTTTCTGCTATTTCTCCAGCACTACAGCACAATGAAGCAATTCTAGTTTTTGTATTTTCTGTATAGTAATGTTGTGCACAAAGTATAGTTTAGTTATTTGTGTCTGTGAAGATTAGTGTGGTTATTTGAGTGCATGGTTTATAAAGTTGTAAATATGGATATTTGTCTTAAACAAATGCATCGGGAGGCCTTTATTAACCCCCCGGAGCCGTGTGTACTTCTTTTATAATGGATTGGTTACATTTTTTGGACTTCAAATTTTGGGCTACCATCCACTCCCATTATAAAGCTTGGAAGAGCCAGGATGTTTTTTAATATAACTCCGATTGTATTTGTCTGAAATAAGAAAGTCATATACATCTAGGATGGCTTGAGGGTAAGTAACTCATGGGGTAATTTTCATTTTTGGGTGAACTAACCCTTTAAGACTGAAAAGCTGCTCATTTGACCATAAAGAAACTGCCTGAAATTACATCAGGTTTCAGATCCAAATCTGTCTTAACATTGAGTCGCCAATTCCTGTGCAGTTTGTTGTGTATTGAGTAACTTGATTTGACAGGAAATTAACCACATTGGTAGGGGCAGTTTAAAATTTGAGGTGAAGTCAAAGGCGCATGGACCACTGGATAAGCACTTGGTGCTATCTATCTTTTTTCACCCGGTGTAGCAATCAAACCCGCCTATTAGTCAGCTTTGTATGGCGCAGCCACCTGCAGACAGAAGAGACCTCATTGATTCACTATGAGTTCATTGAGAACTTATTTAGAGAATTAATGTGTCTTGGCGAAGGGCTGCAGCTGCTCTGATCGAGACTACCATTATAAAATTAGGGTGTCCGATGGATTCATTTGGAACCAGATGCACAGCTACTCCTGCAATCTCATTTAACTGGACAGGTTTATTCCTCCCTGGAGAACTGATGTATTCATCAGATTTTAAAGGCCTGTGTAGACTGATGTGGATCAGAAACAAGTATGAGATTTAATAGATCAACATTTAAATTTAACTTCACAAGAAACTTGGCATAAAATCTCTCTGATATGTTCTGCCAGCTTGGGATTCGGTTATTGACTTTGTTTGCGGGAGACGTTACAAGCAGATGTAAATATGAAAGGAAGGCCGTGGTGCGTCCCTGATCCACACAAATTGGATGTAATGTCATATGAGATTTACAGCTTGGTGTCTCCTTTATTACTGAAACTGTATAAGTGCCTTGGCTACTCTATGATGTTCTCATCATTTCTCTATGACAAGAGACCAGCAAGATTGAACTCAGTGTCTGTATGCAAGAGAGAGAGAGAACAAGACAGAAGAAAAGAGTAATGCGCTGAAGCCCTGGGCATTTTAATTGTGATGAAAGTATGTTAACCAGAGGGGATAAATTACCAGCATGTGGAATGGATGGGAGACTAGGGAGAGCGTGTGAATGGCCTCCCCCTCACCTTGACCCCTAA
>NW_015558630.1:743594-744926 GCF_001515605.1 Sinocyclocheilus anshuiensis
ATATATAGGCCTTTTATTTTATACTAATTTTCAATATTAATTATTAATTGTCCTGGTTTGCATCTATATTATTTCTCCTAATAAAAAGTTTAGAAAAAATTAAATAATGTTAAAACAATGTTGAAACACAAATAAAGCTAAGCTTATAAAAGAAAGCACCGCTGAGCATGGTTTTATTTCGAGCTGTATACTTTTAAGACAAACTTCTTTGTTAATACATTTTACATGAGGGGTCTCAGATGTATGACTTCAGGAATGACGTGATGACTGTTCAGCGGGTGGGCAGATGCCCCCCGTCCCTGGCAACAGTGAGAAACGGCACAGGCGTCACTAGTAGTTATGCAACGTGCTGCTACCACACAGCCGGCCGAGCGAGTGAGCGCTTTCATTCAGACTCTGAGAGCTCAGCAGGGTCTCTACCATTTCACGTACAGAGCGCCAGAAATCACCCCGCTGCCAGTGGTCGAATTGTACAAAAAAAATAAAAAATTCAGGGGGGATGGTGTGGTCAATTTCTTAAATACAAAATTTGTCTAATTTTAAAAAAGTTTTTATTTAATGAAAAAATAGCCTTATTAAATGAACTATTATTTATAAGCTTTATTAAACAATAAAGTATTTAAAATATTAAACAATATTTTGCTAAATGTGCTTTTGTGCTTAAACCTTGGCTGGTTTAGGCCTGTCATGGATAAATAATGATGAAATTTAAACCACCAGCAGGTGGCAGCAAGCCTCTGTTTTGATAAATTATTTATTGAATCATTCAAATCAAACGATTCGTTCAAAACGGCTGATTCAATTAGAAACGAAACAAGCCTGCGTCCTAATGTGCATACTATCCATCCTAAATTCTAGGTGATATTAGTAATTTTCAATACTATTTAGGGCAGACAGGCTGGATAGTATGCACTGCACATTGGGACGCACGCAGGGAAAGTGTCCATCTGAATGGGCCGTTGAATCACTGGCTCACTTGATTCGTTCAAAAACGGATTCATTCAAGGACGAAACACGTGTTACTATGCACTGTTGTATAAAATTAATAGCGCATTTGTGCACGCGCATGTAGGCATACTGATATTCAGAAAAGTACAATGCTTGTGCAATGAATATAAAAACATAAAAACTCACACATGGGTATTTTTTCATTAATTGCTTGAATTATAAGGTTATTTTACCTGTATTCTAATAGGCTTCATCGCGCAGTGAATGCTTTTGGACTCTCAAGACGTGTTTTTGTTTAGTTTTTGCAAGGTCGATGACTCGATAATGTCAGCTCTCCTATCATCTCGCAATCCCTCGCAGTTACACATACAGCACAATAACATT
>NW_015558630.1:746080-750483 GCF_001515605.1 Sinocyclocheilus anshuiensis
TTAATTGCTTGAATTATAAGGTTATTTTACCTGTATTCTAATAGGCTTCATCGCGCAGTGAATGCATTTGGACTCTAAATGCGTGTTTTTGTTTGGTTTTTGCAAGGTCGATGACTCATACTGTCAGCTCTCCTATATCTCTCAATCCCTCACAGTTACACATACAGCACAATAACATTATGTCAGGGGAATGTTTTAAATTCTAAGGAAGGAAAAAAATCATACCTTTTCTGTTGTCTTCTTTTTAAAGAAATTCAAAAGTTGAGCTTGAACCATTTTGCGCGAAAAATGACGAAAAGCTTGTGTGCAGCTTGTTAGAGAAACGAGTTCTGATTGGCCAATCGCCGTTATTCGTGAATTATCTTAAGTAGATAATTTTAACATTTAATTTGCATGATAAGCTTTACATAATACACATTATTAATCCAAAGGGGATGGTGGTTTTACTGAGAGGATGCGTTTTGTTATTTTTTATTTTTTCAAACATCCCCCTCAATTTGAGCCCTGCCCGCTGCTAATGCTAAAAATAAAGCTTTCCTTTCCCTGAGGGATGTGGTGACTTGAAAGTTGTTTTGTGTTTAATTTTTAACTTCTTATTCTCTGGTCTCTCGTGGTTCCTGGGAAAAGGTCCCTGGCTTTTTCAAAGCATGACAGGTTGATGGACAGGTATGGAAAAGAGCCTGTAACCTTGACACACACCTGTCTGAGGTCTTACCTATGGATTGGAAACAAGAGTCAGCCAGGTAGCCGGTTTCATATGATAAGAGTCATTCCTCAGATAGAAAACTACAATTCTGGCGCTTTGAAGATATGCTTCGGACCTGCTTGTTGTAATTTTATTTTTATTGAATGCTTTTCATATAAAATGGTTTACAAAAAGTCCATTTATAATCAATTCAGTAATATGAAAAAAAAAAAAAAAAAAGCATGTGGCTCGCAGTTAATCTAAAGTTAAATCTAATGTCAGGCGTTATAAGAACTTTGGCGCCACCTGTAGGAGATATTTATGTTTTACATAAACTATGTCACTATAGTACCTCACTCACTTTATTCAGAAACATTTAAAAGTCATTCATGCATTTTTGAAATCATTTTTGTTTTTATTTATGATTCCTTCCTAGGAATCGCTGTTCAGTAATACTAAAAAGAGAAAAGCTGCCACACACAGACATGCCAAAACACAAAACCAAAACCAAAACAAGAATTGACATCCAACAGATGGCGTAACGTGTGCAAGCAATGCGTTAATTAGACGTTAAATACATTAATGTATGTAAATCCATGACATGACTGTTCAGTCTTTTAAACAAAGAAAGCCCATGGGGTAGAACCAAAATGCCCCTTCTGTTCATGCAACATAGAGATCTTTTTTAAATAAACAGCTGTCACTTTAACTATAATATAATATAATATAATATAATATAATATAATATAATATAAATGAAGTAAAACTCTAAAGCCACTCTTAGTCTGCTCATTGCTCATGCAATGTTTTTGTTATTATCTTCATATTTTTTTATATATCTTAAATCATTTTGATTCATTTAATAAATTACTGTATATATAAAATATTAATAATACGCACTTTTTATTCTCTCGTATGATGCGTACTCCACCTGGTTTGCACCTGATTGGACATTTGAAGCAGCGCTGCTTTAACTATCCAATCATGTAACTATAAGGTGTGGCATCGAACAGCGCTTCTTCCACTGTCCAATCAGCTGCGAGTAAGGTGGGGCATTAGACCAGATTCACCGGGAGCGAGAGAGAGCTACAATCTGCTTAGACTCAACAACACGATATCGGTATGTAAACGTTATATACAACAATGCTATGCTACGCTATGTTATATACAACAATATCTACTTAATTTGCTTAAGAATCTTGAAATATTTTCACAGATATATATTCAGGGTTAAATATTTAAGTTACATTAGTTACCGTGAAACTACGTGTCTCTCAGTGTTGCAACAGTTTGTTGTAAGCGCGTGTGCTTTGTTTACATTGGTGGCAGGATATATGTAATACGTGGCAAAAAGTTATCAAATGTCAGAATACACAGATCGAATATGTTTTTATGCGAAGCTGATGTGATAAGGAGAACTTTCTAGATCAGGGCTGTCCAAACTCGGTCCTGGAGGGCCGGTGTCCTGCAGAGTTTAGCTCCAACCCTGATTAAACACACCTGAACCAGCTAATCAAGCTCTTACTAGGCATAGCAACTTCCAGTCAGGTGTGTTGAGGCAAGTTGGAGCTAAACTCTGCAGGACACCGGACCGAGTTTGGACAGCCCTGTTCTAGTTGTTTTTGTTCCATTGTTACATGATAAACGCCTGTCTTACTCATTTGATAACATCACAGCAGATTATTGTTGAGTGATCAGCTTAGATTGAGATGATAATGAAAGGAAACGATCATATCCGTATATACAGTTTTGATACATAAACCTTTATTATTCTGAAGTGCTTAGTGCTGGTGAAAATCATTTTAATTAGGCCTATAAAAATAACTTAGTACTTACTTTGTTGTTCCACTCGCTGCAATCTGCTACATTTTAATAATGCATGATTGCTGTAACATTTTGTTTGGATACATGTATGCTGCCATTTCTGCATATTCAGAATTTTTGAAGGGTTCACCAGTGATTTTAAAGAACCTGTAGTCACTTATTTTACTATAGAAACCACAGTTTTTAACAAAAATACAGAAGTCGCGCAATATGGGACCTTCTTGAAATGAGCTGGTTTTAGCATCTTTTCATCATTTTGTGATAACATTTAATTTCCCCCCATAACCCGTGAAATCAGAATTAGAGTATTGTGATTTTTAGTGTTAGTTTTCAAGCAATCTTCAGTTCAGTTGTAGTGGAAAAATGGAGCTTAAAATGTTGATGACTCATGCTGCACTGCATAGATTTGTGTCCAATCAAATACCATCATTTGAAATGTCAAACACCACTTGAAATGCCCCACCTCAGTTTCTATAGGAAATGCATTAACAGAGTAAAGAAAAGTGTGCTTGTCAAGCTAATTCACAGGTCTTTAAAGGGGTCATATGATGCTGCTAAAAATAACATTATTTTGTGTATTTGGTGTAATGAAATGTTTATGTGGTTTAAAGTAAAACGGTGGCTGATACCAAAGTTGCCAGATTTTTTTTTTGTAATCGCAATAACTAGTAACCATGGTACTTTGACAGAAACTGTGGTTACCATGGTAAATGTTTGTAAGAGGTCTTCAGTTCCTCAGGGAATGGTGAAACTGAAACTGCTGTGAAAAGTATGTGGAGGTGGCGGCGAAAATGTTTTTTTTTTTTTTGTATATGAATAACATGGCACATCAGAAGCTTTTCTCTTGCTGAGTCATGACTAGAACTGGGCTTGTACAGTTTGCTTTTGTCCATGTAAAAACACACCTTGAATGTCCATGTCCTTGTTGGGATTTACCAGTCTAATAAGCGCCATGCTAACATCTACTTAAATACTAACCTTAAATGGGTATGACGTTTCAGATATGAATCAAGACAATGTATAGACCCCATAATTAACCTTTGTCCTTAGGTTTTGAAATGTTGTTCCTACAATCACTGCAAAACCTGCCAACAATTCCACCTACCTCTGTGAACATACTCTTATTCAATGACTCATGGTAAAGTCCTAAATGTGTATTTTACCTGCCTACATTAACTCAATTATGTTTAGTCTCACTATGTATGAAAAGAAAGAGTGTAGTTGTCGGCACACACTTTATACATGGGCAACGTTACCTCAGGGCACATAATGTGGCTATCCGAGGGGAAATGTCCTTAGCTGCATTCATCTGTCCCAGGTGGTGGATTGACCTCTTTACCTATACATGGATTTAGTTACTGATATTTGTTTTTACTCGTTCTACTTGTTTTAGAACTTTTGGCCGTGTCTTTGAAGACTGAGCCCAGCAGGATTTTCTGGTAGAGCGTCTGGAGATTATGGTGTTATTCATGTGAGCTTCGCTGCTCTGTAAACAGTTTTTCTGTGAACTTGGCATGAGAACTTTTGGGAAGTGGGGGGTGTAGGCACTTTTTTTATTAAAATCAAACTACTCTTTGTTGTCTTTTGGTGCAGAGTTATAGTGAGACATCTCAGCAAGCCCACTCCATGAGACGAGGCTTTAAGGAATAACTGGGTCTCTCCTGCTAGGCGCAGTAGGGGACATTGCAGGACTTAAGGAACTCTCCTTTTCCACTCACAGGGTGCTGGTGGCCAATCTGGCTCTGCACTGGTCCCTTAAACCTGCTGGGCTTGAACCAGGAAGCATTAACGCCAGTGGTCGGTGAGGCAGGACAATGTCCTCACTAGAGGTCGACCGATGTATCAGTTTTGCCGATTAATCGGCACCGATAGTTGATTGCTGGAACTATCGGTT